>NC_069010.1:4815989-4817240 GCF_001194135.2 Octopus bimaculoides
CCTAACGCCAACCACTCCGAGAGTGTATATATATATATATCATCATCATCATCATCATCATCGTTTAACGTCCGCTTTCCATGCTAGCATGGGTTGGACGATTTGACTGAGGACTGGCAAGCCAGAAGGCTGCACCAGGCTCCAATCTGATCTGGCAGTTTCTACAGCTGGATGCCCTTCCTAACGCCACCGGCATGAGGGCCAGTCACACAGTACTGGCAACGGCCATGCTCAAAAGGGTGTTTTTTTACGTGCCACCTGCACAGGAGCTAGTCCATGCGGTACTGGCAACGACCTCGCTCGAATGATTTTCTAACGTGCCATTATTATTGTCATCGTCATCATTATTATTATTATTATTGCTGCTACTGCAAACTGGCAAAATTGTTAGGATGCCGAAGAAAATGCTTATTGACATTTCTCTCAAGTTTTACTTTCTGAATTCAAATTCTGCCGAGGTTGACTTTGCCTTTTATCCTTTCTTGTTCAATAATATAAGTACCAGTTGAACACTGGGTTCTGTGTAATCAGCTCACCATCTCCCCGAAATTGCTGGCCCTGTGCCAAAATTTGAAACCATTATCATCATCATTATTACTAAGATGGCAAGCAATTAGAACATGCTTGTATATATATATATGCACACATAGATGCACCTTAACAAATTTTCTTCGTTTATTCCAGGTGAGAGACCCAGTTGCCAAAAATAATCCTGATCTCCATTTTAACAGAGCCATCGTAAGTCATATATTATCACTCATTTTTATGATGTCAGCAGTGGTGGTTATGGTAGGATCGCTGTTTATCCCCAGCTCAGCAGTTCCTGCTATTATCATCCTGTCCTTTGAGGGGAAGATTTCTTCAGAACTACATCATACAATGCAGGGATGTACAACTTCAATATTCTCAAAAAAGACCACCAGCAGTCCTTACCGTAAATCCTTGAGTATAATATGCAGGGGATTTTTAGGGGGCTGTACCTCTGAAAAACCTACACCTTGTGTATAATACACACCCCTTTTCTAACTTGAGTCAAGGAGGTCTATATAACGTCCTTGGTTTGTAAACATATATACATTAACGTCCTTTATTATTATTTTATATATAACATAATGCAAACGTGTAGCTTTTTTGTTAATTTTGTTAGCAGAAAATAAAGAAATAACAGTAATAACGTCAGTGAAAAATAAATATTAAGTAAATTGCCTTTATACATTTATCACCATCAGTTACAAAAGCAAAATCATTTAT
>NC_069010.1:4818118-4819592 GCF_001194135.2 Octopus bimaculoides
AGAGTCGTTATCTCCTCTTCAGCAGAGACCAGAATGGCAGGCGCTGCAACACACATGCACACAGCATAAAGATGATGATAATGGTTCTAAAAATTATTATCTTATATATGAGAGTATTGTAGTTCGCTTGAAGCATTGTGTATTGTTTGTAAAGAATAAAATGTTTAGAAAGGTATAACAATGCACTATAGAACAAAAAATGGACTGTATACCTGTTGTAACTTGGTTATCTATAGTCCGATGATATTTCGGGATTAGAATTCCTTCTTCAGATCTTCTTAGCTGGAGTCTCTGCTATATATATCTTATATGTTTTTTTCTTTACTTTTGTTCTTTATAATCCTGCCAGGCATACAAATACCAGGAAGACTACCAAGAGGCCCTGGAGGGTTTCTCTACAGCGAAAGCCCTTGACTGTGATTGGTTGGGCCCAGTGGAACAGGAGACGCGTTTGTTGGACTTTCTCACCCAGTTAACCATGTTACAGAGCTCACATGTAAGCGCTTCTTTCTTCTTTCCTCTCAATAGCTGTAATGTGTGTGTATGTATTTGGATTGTCCAAAGCCTTGTGAGTGGATGTGGTAGACAGAAGTTGATAGAGGCCTGTTATATACATATGTATGTTTGGTGTGTGTTACTGTCTCCTTGCCTTAACATCAGATGGTAGTTGTAAATAAGTGTTACTGTTATACAAGCAGTGTTGTTCCTTCCCAATATTCTGTCACCTTCCAAGAAAGGTAATGTTTCTCCATGTCTGGCAATATTACCTTGCTCAAAAAGAAGTGAGGGTTGGCAACAGACAAGGCATCTGGCCGTAGAAAATTTGGCTTAATAAACTCTGTCCGACCTATGCAAGCACGGAAAAGTGAGCATTAAAACAATGATTATGGTTTCATGTATGTGTGTGTGTATATATATTTTCCAATTTTTGGGGGTTTATTTAATAAATGTGTACATATATATATATATGTGTGTGTGTGTGTGTGCGCGTATACACACATATATATGTCATGGTAAAAGCACTGGTGATGGTGCCACATAAAAAGCACCCAGTACACTCTGGTGGTCATTCCTCTTAATTTTGTATGTAATATATATATATATATATATATTATGTGATGTTAAGTTATCGTAAATGAATTATTAACACCTTTGTGACTTTTGGGCCACTGTGTATATATACTCACATTTATAGAGTGGATATATACTAAAGTATGTATGAATTTTGTTTGACAGGGTAAAATGAAAGCGAAGAAGTTAATAAACCTGAGTAAGTCAATCAAGGAAAGTGACCTTGGTCCTTACCAGGGAGGTAACTATACCGCAGACAATGGACGGACCGTAGAGCTGAAGAAGAAAATGTTTAAGGTGAGAATTGCTTCAATTTCCTCTTTCATTCATTAAATTTTTGTTTGTTTATTATTTAGTTGATGTTTTTAATTAGATATTTTTGTATTAATTAGTTTTTTTTTTT
>NC_069010.1:4820097-4821006 GCF_001194135.2 Octopus bimaculoides
AAACATATGTCAGAATAAAGTATGCAGTTATAACATGCATTCACTCCATTCCTTAAATTTATATATACTCAAATACCCAAAATATCAAGGAGTTTCTGCCTCAAAAACAGGAATTACACCACAGTTATTTTGTGATCTTTGCTACCCTGGTTTCTATTAACCCATTTATTCTATCCGAATTTTTATTAATTAGGATAAAATAAATACATATAATTTAAATATATATATATATGAAATAAAAGAAGCTCTTAGTGTACTAAACATTATCAACAAAATACACTTAATATATATGCTCCCACCACACCGATAGTAGCTTACCAGGACCATGTGGTTGGGAAACAAGTTTCTTACTACGCAGCCAAACCTGATGTGATATTTGTGTTGTTTCTTTTTATTTCTAGGAACTGCAACCCGGGGTTAACAAACACACAGTGATTGTTGGTAAAGTTGTCTGCACAATATCACATGTTGATCCAATACCTTTGTAAGTATTTACTACTCACTTTGATGTGTGTACACACACACACACTCACATGTACACATTCTCTCTTTATCACCCAGCCATATTTAAATACATACACACATGCTTTCATGACATATATACACTTTTCCCTTCCCACAAGCAGACACACACGGTTATATGGAAATGTCTGATTGTCTTCCAGTCGCATCGAAACAGCTCCATCTCACAGCTGTAGAAGAGTTTGGAAAGGACAACTGCAGAAGAGTTTGGAAAGGACAACTGCTTAAAATACAATGATTATCATTTGGATTTGCGACAGCAGGGGGGAGTCCCTGTATATACTCTCTTTTACTCTTTTACTTGTTTCAGTCTTTTGACTGTGGCCATGCTGGAGCACCACCTTTAGTCGAGCAAATTGACCCCCCCCCCCGGACTTATTCTTTGGA
>NC_069010.1:4821016-4821194 GCF_001194135.2 Octopus bimaculoides
TGGCCATGCTGGAGCACCACCTTTAGTCGAGCAAATTGACCCCCCCCCCCGGACTTATTCTTTGGAAGCCTAGTACTTATTCTATCAGTCTCTTTTTGCCGAACTGCTAAGTCATGAAGACACAAACATATGCATACACAGGATACACAGACACACAAACATATGCACACACACACAC
>NC_069010.1:4821294-4822283 GCF_001194135.2 Octopus bimaculoides
GTTTCGTTAATGAAAAATGTGGCCCCCGTTTTAAAAAAGATCCGTAATTTCTCAATGACTAACAGACCTTGTCTCGTGTAAAGAGGTGCAACGGTGTGAGGGTGGGGTGGCTTTTGTTTACTGAACGTCGTTATCTATTTATCTACCGATCTAAATATCTATCTATCTGCTTGTATGTCTATCTACCTATCCCTATTGATCGCCCCCCCCCACGTTTTTTTTTTTCTTCCCGCGATCCCTTTTGATCCAAATTATCCCCCCCCCCCCCAAAAGCTCTACTTTGTAATTTGTCCATTTTCTGTATTTAGCCCTGTGTGGCTATAATAAAAAGATATCTACCTACCCATCTATCTGTCTGTCTGTATGTATGTATGTATGTTTCTCTATCTACCTATTTATGTATCCGTCTATCTATATAACTATCTATATTTATATAAACATAAACATATATTTCGCGAATAAATGATGGATTTTTTTCCCTTATGAGGTTTTTTCACGCTAGCTACTTGATAAATTCTTGTAAAAGAATTCGTCCTATTATTGAATTTGTATATAACCATCCATCTACCTACCTATCTATCTATCTATCTATCTATCTATCCATCCATCCATCCATCCATCCATCTTTCCAAAATTTGAGCCTTTATCCATATTTCTCAGAAACTGTCCATGCATCCACCTTGTCTTTCAACCCTGCAATCTTCTTTTCAACTTCAGTTTTTTTTTAATTCTTCTTTGTTGGTACACGACTCCGTCTCTCTGATCCCAGCCAATTTAATTCGGATCTTTTTTAAAACGGGGGCCACATTTTTCATTAATGTTTTACGTAGTGTTTTTGGTACCGAAAGACTTTCAAACTTCGTATACTTATCTATTTTGTGTTATAGAACAGAAAAATATTTTTGTATTCGAATTTATTTTATGTAAAAAATTGTCTTATTTCGATAATTTCAACCAATCACTGACAAGTATTCAGTTGTTTATATTTA
>NC_069010.1:4822576-4824104 GCF_001194135.2 Octopus bimaculoides
TTTTTCATTTTAAATTTACTTTAACCCTAACCCTAACCCTAACCCTAACCCTAGGGTTAGGGTTAGGGTTAGGGTTAATTGTTTCAGAATCGTTTGTTTATGTAGTCGGCACTTAATGTATATCGGCTGAATGGACGTCAGTGATTGGTTGAAATTACAGAAATACGACAACTTTAACATGGAATAACTTATGGATTTCTTTTTTTTTTAAAGAAGACTAAGAGAAAAAGATGTTTTATATGACACATTCTACCAGTGTTCCAAGTTTCAAAGTGTTTCGTTAATGAAAAATGTGGCCCCCGTTTTAAAAAAGATCCCGTTTATCTCTTCTATACACACACACAAACAAACACACACACACACATATATGGAGACCCCCTTCGGTCATGTATGACCATAGGATTGCACCCAAAAGGCACCTTGGGCAAATGTCTTCTATTATAGCCTCGGGCCGACCAAAGCCTTGTGAGTGGATTTGGTAGACGGAAACTGATAGAAGCCCGTCGTATATATATATATGTATGTATGTATGTGTGTTTGTGTGTCTGTGTTTGTCCCCCCATCATCGCTTGACAACCGATGCTGGTGTGTTTACGTCCCCGTAACTTAGCGGTTCGGCAAAAAGAGAGACCGATAGAATAAGTACTAGGCTTACAAAGAATAAGTCCTGGGGTCGATTTGCTCGACTAAAAGGCGGCGGTGCTCCAGCATGGCCGCAGTCAAATGACTGAAACAAGTAAAAGAGTAAAAGAGTAAAGAGTTCCGAGCCAGTCCTGATCTGCATGACCTATGATCGAAAATGTCCCAGCTGTGACCATCCTGTCTTTTATTCAAGTATAATATATTTCATCCGGTAGACGTTTGACCAAAGATGTCCAGCTGTGACTTATCCCATCATTTATTCAGGCATAGTCTATCTAGGGCTACATTATGTAATGTTTCTCCTTTGTTGTTGTTGCTGTTGCTGTTTAGCCCAAGGTTAGTCTTGACCTAGCAGACCGTTAATCAACGAGGCTCCAGCCGTGCTCGTCCTGTCTTTTTTTATTCATACACAATGCATCTAGGTCGACTCTATCTGACGTACCCACTTCTTGTTGTTAGCCTCAGGGCCAGCCGCGATCTAGGAGTGGTCTACATAACTCTTTTACTCTTTTACTTGTTTCAGTCATTTGACTGCGGCCATGCTGGAGCACCGCCTTTTAGTCGAGCAAATCGACCCCCCCAGGACTTCTTATTCTTTGTAAGCCTAGTACTTATTCTATCGGTTTTCTTTTTGCCGAACCGCTAAGTTACGGGGACATAAACACATCAGCATCGGTTGTCAAGCGATGGTGGGGGGACAAACACAGACACACATCACAATGTAACCTCGTGGACATCGGTGGCGATTTTTTCTTCCTCCGTTTTTCCCTTCTTTGGACTTTCCTTGTTTCCGACGAAGAGCTCCGCTCGAAACGTCATATTCTCTCTCTTTCCTTTCCTGAGCGTCTTGTAACACAATCTGAATCACGTCCTCACGTTGTTTTTT
>NC_069010.1:4825028-4826025 GCF_001194135.2 Octopus bimaculoides
ATATATATGTGTGTGTGTGCGATATATAGATAAATATAGATATATACATAAACACACACATATACAGAGAGAGAAACAACGGAAGTATTCAGTATTTCAAAAGAAATGTAAACACACGCACACACACACACACACACACACACACACACGCACTTACATATACACGCATAGGCGTGTGCGCGCAATCTCTGCTACTATATAAATGAGGGCACGAGCTAAATATAGTTAGTACAAGTTTAGCTTTTGAGTGCGGAACTTTGCAGTGCAATTGGAGATAGAAACCTCGTGTTATATACATCTAGCTACAAATCTGTTCACATACTAACGTAAGTATACATACGTACAAATATACACATATATATATATAATAATAATATTATTAGGGATGAAAATCCAAATTTACAGGTAAAAACTCCATCATTATCTTATGATATTTACTTTGTATTATATTTTACTCATTTATTGTGCTTTTACTTATTAATTTTTCTATATTTGACAGTGGATTTTCATCGATGAGTTCATGAACCTTGGTTCTTTTCCCTAAAACTATATATATATATGTGTGTGTGTGTGTGTGTGTGTGTGTGCGTGTGCGCGCGCGCGTGTTGTACCTTGTTTATCATTTTGTCTATGTTTTTTTTTTGCAACGTCATGTACCCAGATATGTATCTACATGCACATGTAGATGAAGGTATGTACATACTCATATTGAGATACTCAGCTACGAGTCCCTTGCGTCTTATAGCTGTAAGCTAACGAAGTTCATAATTGTTTATTCCATCACCACATCCCATATAAACCTTCATGTCTTTTCTCTTAAAAGAGTTCCAACTCTGTTTTTTATGTTTTATTTATATTCTTATAAAAATTAATGTGGGATATAGACTATGGAATATATAATATAATATAAATGGGGTGGAGATGGAGTATATGTAATCTGGGTATACCCCCCCCCCTTTTAAATTTTGTTTTTTTTTACGGAATCCTATGTTTCAGA
>NC_069010.1:4830217-4831196 GCF_001194135.2 Octopus bimaculoides
ATATATATATATATATATATATATATATATATATATATATATACATACATACTCTGTTAGTATATACAGTACGTAATATGTACTGAACATACTATATATTATATACATACTATGTTACATATGCACACGTTTTACTGATATAGAAATGAAGTTACACCGAGTGTATTATTTGTTTTAAATGCCTCCATTAATCTCTATCATAGGTACTATTATGTGCTTGTACTACTTTCATTTCATCAAACTGGTTTAGTGCAGCAACTTGGCTTGGTGGTCGTGCTGACATATGAAGAGCTAAGAAAGCGGAACTTGTGGCTTTGCCCGGGCCAAATGTATATGACTCCAGGATGCATTATTATTTGTATGCTATATACTACATACATACTGCATACAATAAGCTATATACACGCGCATTTGACTGATATATATATATATATATATATAGTTTAAAATGAAGTTTTGCTGCGTATATATATATAGTTTGCTTATTCAAAAATGTAAATATGTCTGCATGCTCCCATCTATACTAGATTTTATAGGAGTGGCTGTGTGGTAAGTAGCTTGCTTACCAACCGCATGGTTCTGAGTTCAGTCCCGCTGCGTGGCACCTTGGGCAAGTGTCTTCTACTACGGCCTCGGGCCGACCAAAGCCTTGTGAGTAGATTTGGTAGACAGTTGTTGTTGGCACTCCGTCGCTTACGACGTCGAGGGTTCCAGTTGATCCGATCAATGGAACAGCTTGCTCATGAAATTAACGTGCAAGTGGCTGAGCACTCCACAGACACGTGTACCCTTAACGTAGTTCTCGGGGGGATATTCAGCATGACACAGAGTGTGACAAGGCTGACCCTTTGAATTACAGGCACAACAGAAACAGGAAGAAAGAGTGAGATAAAGTTGTGGTGGAAGAGTACAGCAGGGGTTCGCCACCATACCCCTGCCGGAGCCTCGTGGAGCTTTTAGATGTTTTCGCTCAATAAAC
>NC_069010.1:4831810-4833138 GCF_001194135.2 Octopus bimaculoides
TCCCGTGTTGGTGGCACGTAAAAAGCACCATCCAAACATGGTCAATGCCAGTGCCCCACTACTGGCTCCCGTACTTGGTGGCACATAAAAAAACACACCATCCAAACGTGGTTGATGCCAGTGGCCCCCCCCCTACTGGCTCCCATGCTGGTGGCACATAAAAAGCACCATCTCAACGTGATCGATGCCAGAACCACCTGACTGGCCCTCATACCAGTGGCACCTAAAAACCACCCTCTACACTCTCAGAGTGGTTGGCATTAGGAAGGGCATCCAGCTGTAGAAACATTGCCAGATCACATTGGAGCCTGGTGCAGCCTCCTGGCTTGCCAGACCTCAGTCAAACCGTCCAACCCATGCCAGCATGGAAAACGGACGTTAAACGATGATGGTGAGGTGCAGGCATGGCTGTGGATAAGAAGTTTGCTTCCCAACCACATGATTCTGGGCTCAATCTCACTGTGACACCTTGTACGACTGCCTTCCACTCTGGGCTCAGGTCAACCAAAGCCCTGTGAGAGGATTTGGTGCATATGTGTGTGTGTGGGGGGGGTCTCTATGCCGCAATGCAACTGATGTTGGTTTGTTTACATCCTCATAACATTAGAAGTTCAGCAAGAGTGACTGATAAAATAAATACCAGACTTAAAGAACAAAAAGAATGTACTGTGGTCAGTTTGTTTTGACAAAAGCTCTTCGAAGTTGTGCCCCAGCATGGCTGTGGTCTAAAAACTCAAGCAAATAAAAGATAAGGACAAAAACAAAACAAAAAACACAACAAAAACTGTGTCCATGACTACCAAGAGCAGAAAGAAAAGCACTACTACCAGTTACATTATGACATGACGAACGTGGAACGCTATAGTCAAATACCGCCACCCCCTTCGCGAGCGTGTGTGTGTGTGTGTGACTAAGACTCAAATATTTCAATTTGCGGAAATAATCCTGTTTGACAACATTAATTAATCGAGTTAGTTCCCCATTCAGTCATTCAGTGAGTCACCTTCTAAGGATCTATTTTAAAACGGGGGCCACATTTTTCATTAATGTTTTACGTAGTGTTTTTGGTACGGAAAGACTTTCAAACTTCGTATACTTATCTATTTTGTGTTATAGAACAGAAAAATATTTTTGTATTCGAATTTATTTCATGTAAAAAATTGTCTTATTTCGATAATTTCAACCAATCACTGACAAGTATTCAGTTGTTTATATTTACTCCTTTGGCTGATTAAGCCATAGCTTCGTTTTATTTGCTTTTTTCATTTTCTTTTTTTTTTCTTCGTTTTATTTGCTTTTTTCGTTTTAAATTTGCTGTTTTACCCTAA
>NC_069010.1:4833265-4835571 GCF_001194135.2 Octopus bimaculoides
AATTGTTTCAGAATCGTTTGTTTATGTAGTCGGCACTTAATGTATATCGGCTGAATGGACGTCAGTGATTGGTTGAAATTACAGAAATACGACAACTTTAACATGGAATAACTTAGGGATTTCTTTTTTTTTTAAGAAGACTAAGAGAAAAAGATGTTTTATATGACACATTCTACCAGTGTCCCAAGTTTCAAAGTGTTTCGTTAATGAAAAATGTGGCCCCCGTTTTAAAAAAGATCCAAAAAAACTTTGCTGATTCAGGTGTCGAACAAAATGCTTTGTAATCTTTGTTCCAGCTCTTTAAGTTCTAATTTTAAATCTAGCTGATTCAGGTGTGAATATCCATTGTAGTCAGGACATTCTACCAGTGTTCCAAGTTTCAAAGTGTTTCGTTAATGAAAAATGTGGCCCCCGTTTTAAAAAAAGATCCCCTTCTTCTACTAAGACCTTGATCCGACCAAACATTTGTGGATGTGAAGTATACGTACACCCGGTGTTTAGGGTTTAGGGCTAGGCTGAGAACGGGTGGGTACTTCTTGGTTATCTCAGCCCCCACCATTAAAAAATTGGGTTATTTATCCTCCCCACTAAAATATCGATTTTATGTGGCGACGAGATTGGATTAAAAGAGGTAGATCTTTTTGATTGAGTACTTCAACACATTTGTTGACTTTTGGCCTCCTAAATAGGCATTGCGTGAATTGTTATAAAAATGTTATTAGATATTCAATACAATACTCTTTTACTCTTTTACTCTTTTACTTGTTTCAGTCATTTGACTGCGGCCATGCTGGAGCACCGCCTTTAGTCGAGCAAATCGACCCCAGGACTTATTCTTTGTAAGCCTAGTACTTATTCTATCGGTCTCTTTTGCCGAACAGTTACGGGGACGTAAACACACCAGCATCGGTTGTCAAGCGATGTTGGGGGAACAAACACAGACACACACACACACACACATATATATATATATACATATATATATACGACAGTCTTCTTTCAGTTTCCGTCTACCAAATCCACTCACGAGGCTTTGGTCGGCCCGAGGCTATAGTAGAAGACACTTGCCCAAGGTGCCACGCAGTGGGACTGAACCCAGAACCATGTGGTTGGTAAGCAAGCTACTTGCCACACAGCCACTCCTTTTTTTTTTTTTTTTTGTTTCGTTTCATTGAGGGTTAAACATTTTTTTTTTAGTTGAGGGAGGTGAGATAACTAGAAAGTACCAACTGGTGGTGTACGAATTCTTTACCTCCAGCATATATATAATCTTAAAATAAATAAATAAATAAATAAATAAGCGCAAACCTTGTAAATACAGCTACTTCGGGCTTTCCTGGTCAATATAAGTTATTCTGCTATTTATCAAGCTGTAAGTTAGGCCGCTTTCCAGTCGTTTTCTGTGTTGGTAACGTTTTAAAAAGAACCGCTTGTAAAGAAGATAAACAAGACGAAGCACAAGGGAGATAACCTACGTTACGATTCCATGTCGAACAGACACAAACCAGACGTTAATGGTTTACTGTGTTCGGTGGTCTAGTTTTAAATTCCGATAAGACATATTTCTTGAAATGCGGATATACAGGGGAAAAAAACTTGTTCTTCGAGGAGCAAGATTTTTTTTTCTTTCTTTCTGTATATCCGCAGATCTGCATAACTGTTCACTTGCAATGGGTTAGGGTCTGTGCATGTCACCAGCTTCCCATCATCATAGGTCCTTCAGGAATCGGATGACAAACGAAGCCTACATAATGAGACATTTGTTTGCCATTGGATTATGGGGATAAAAAAAATAAATAAAAATATTCAAGGGATGTAACTGAACGTCTTACCAGTATTATCCGTTTTCTTCTAGCTGTTTATAAATAAATCACACCCTAACCCTAATCCTAACCCTAACTCTAACCCTAACGTCAATCAAATCACGTGTGTGATTTATTTATAAACAGAGATGTACGGAGAATACTGGTAAGACGTTCAGTTACTTCCCTTGAATATTTTTATTTATTTTTTTTCCCCCCTAAACTTGAAGATTACCGAGATAAGTACTTCAAAATGAACGCTCTCCAAGTGTCCATAGTTAACAACCTGTGATATATGTACATGAGTATGTGTATGTCTGTAGATATATATATATATATATATGTGTGTCGATAGCCAGCTGGAGGAGATGTCCTCCTGGGGCTAAAAGCAACAGTAACATCCACCCCTTGGGGTCAGCCACATTTAAGTGGCAAATATACTTCACTTTATCGTGCAGTTACTGTTAATACCTCGTTCAGAGATTTAACATTGCTTATATATAT
>NC_069010.1:4837890-4842412 GCF_001194135.2 Octopus bimaculoides
AAAAAAAATTTCAGGCCTTGTGCCTATAGTAGAAAGGATTTATAACACACCACTCCTGGAACCTTCCCAGTGTTGGATGTTGTGCCTACAGTGGACTGTACACTGCATCCTGGAGTAAACCGGAGTATATTCTTGTTTGATTTTGAATGTATTCGGTATATAATGGTCGTCCTCAACTTACAACCACAATTTGTTCCAACTGACTGGTCATAAGTCGGCCTATAGGCCTACATAGCTTTGTTTATATTTTTACATACTTAAGGTACATTCTCAGGTAGAAGTCACAATGACCCGTCTTATTTTTGCCTGTCCTTCTAATTGTTGTTTTTCTTGTCCGCCTATGCATCGTCAATCTGTCCGAATGTTTTAATGCCCTCTATTGCGTTTTTGTTCCATTTTTATATTTATGGAACATATATATATTTTATATATATATATATACAAAATTAAGAGGAATGACCAACAAAATTGGACTCCTATATGCTAGAAATAGATGCCAAATCACCTAACCACGAAGAGTATGTTCTCAAGAAGAAAATTTCAGCAAGACGCCAGACTGTAAAAAGGAGCAAGACAGATGAAAATATACGAAATAATTTGGCATCTATTTTTAGCATTTAGGAGTCCACTTTTGGTGGTCATTCCTCTTATTTTTCTATGTAATATAATTTCAATCTTCGGATTTTTTTTAAATATGCTAGGCCACTGGTTTTAATTGATTAATGTAGTAAGTAGCTTGCTTACCAACCGCATGGTTCCGGGTTCAACCTTAGGAAAGTGTCTTCTACTATAGCCTCGGGCCAACCAAAGCCTTGTGAGTGGATTTGGTAGATGGAAACTGTAAGAAGCCCGTCGTATATATGTATATATATATATATATGTATGTGTGTATATGTTGTGTATCTGTGTTTATCCCCCCAACATCGCTTGACAACCGATGCTGGTGTGTTTAGGTCCCCGTAACTTAGCGGTTCGGCAAAAAGAGACCGATAGAATAAGTACTAGGCTTACAAAGAATAAGTCCTGGGGTCGATTTGATTCGACTAAAGGCGGTGCTCCAGCATGGCTGCAGTCAAATGACTGAAACAAGTAAAGAAAGTAAAGAAAGAAAGAATATATGCACTTCATATTTAAGGCTCTGATGAAGTTATAAGGTGTTATTCAGGCACTTAACTATGAGTCCACTGCACCATGTAGCTGAAACAACTGTAAGCTAATGAACTTCATAAGATAAATCATTTATTCCTTTATGATCTCATTTTCTTATAAATCTTGAATGTATATAATATATGTAATCAATTATTTCCTAACCCTAAATATTACCAAATAAATTTTTAAATTCTAATGTTCCTTTTTTTTTTTTTTCTTCAGATGCTGGCATTATCTGCTGTGATTTTGTTCATTTCATCCACCTTCTTGGCATCTGTAGAGGCTTCACCCATACCAGGCCCTGAATGCAAAGAACCAAACATCTTACTCCACAACTCGGTCGCCTTCGGGACAGCTAGTGGTGAAGCCGCTGCAGGCAATGATGGCGACGGTGATGACGACGAAGATTACAATGACGGGCATTTATCAGTTGAAGATAGAGCCATATGCCCTTGGAAAATAGTTAAGGTTATAGATGACAGTCGCTACCCTCGCATCTTAAAGACAGTCCATTGCAGAACAAACACATGGGACAATGGCACATGTGTTCCAGTCATACACAATTTCACAGTGCTCTATCGTACAGACAAGTGTATGAAGTTGTCTGAAACAAATGAAACTGAAGTGCTATATGCTTACAGGCCAGACACCCTTCAACTAGCAGTTGCCTGCACATCTGTACTTAATACTTCCACTGTTGACCAGGGCAATAGTAGTGTTCACAATAAACTAATATCCTCACCTTAAGAGTGATTCACCATTTCTTCTGGATCTGTGTTGGTTGAGAATGGAAATACCAGTCCGTTTTTGTGTGTGCATATGTATATTAATCAGAGTGTGCAATATTATGTATCCATTACGGCCAATCTTACCAGTCAGTTTTGCACTAGGTGTTCAACAGAGTCTTTGATAACAGCCTGATTATGTAACCCTGCACTCTTCAGAGATGGCAGTTACAGAATGAGATATGGGCGTATCTCATTCCGTAATATATAAAACTGTACACTTCGATTAATATATCCTCTATATTGATAAATATACGAGTACATATTTTTTCTGACATGGATTCTTAGGTGGTTATATATATATATATATATATATATATATATATATATTGTGTGTGTGTATGTGTGTGCACGCGGATATATATATATATATATATATATATATATATATATATATATATAGATATGTATGTATAGAGAGATGGAGAGAGGTGTGTGTTTGTATGTAATGTATATAAATGTATGTATAAACATTTTACAGCCCATTTCCATCATAAATATCTTGTTGAATCATACTTTTAATACTCGTAATTAAGCAATGTGTATATATACCATAGAGAGACCACTCTCATAGAACACTATGTATGGCTATAATTAACATTTGTACATAGTATATCAAACTGCTAGTGTGTAAGGTTGACCAAAAGTCACCCGACAGTAAATCAAAACCCATTTAATTCCAAGATTAAAACAAAAACTTATTTTATACAAGACTTTGCTGATAAATAGACAAATGTTGAAAAAAGAAAAAAAAACCGGTGATTTTTAACTCATAACATTCAATTATTAAGCATTCATAATTGGAATGAATAAATAAAATTGAATATTTAGTATTTGAGGAATTTTGATTTACTGTTGGGTGACTTTTGGCCAACCCTGTATATATATATATATATATATATATATATAGATGTATATACATACATACAAACACTATTTACATATAAACTTTTACAAAACACGTAACACTGTGTAGTATAAAATATACATTATATAAAATTATTTAAAATTATAATATAGGGTATCTAAGAGATACCGCCACGCTGAAAAATAGCAGTCAAATCTTGACTCTAAACCACTATAAATGTTCATATAGCACAAAGAGCGAAGACGAAGACAAAATAAACTAGCTAGTTTTTACTAGTTTATTTTGTCTTCGTCTTCGCTCTTTGTGCTATATGAACATTTTAATGTGGTTTAGAGTCAAGATTTGGCTGCTATTTTCAGCATAGCGGTATCTCTTAGATACCCCTATATTATAATTTTAAATAATTGTTACCTTTGATAGTTTTTATTCCCATGCTGGCCACTTGATAAAATCAATATTTTAAATATCGATCTTATCCTTATTTATATAAATTTATATATATATATATATATATTGTGTATTTTGGTAAATTGAATTTTCAAGTCATAAATACTGTATGAAACAGTAAATAAAAATGAAATAATCTTGTAAAAATATAATAAAATTGTCTATTATTTATTGATTTCTGTGCTTATTGATTCATTATTTGATGTTTGACTGATTGGGTTTGGGAAGAAAGAAAGCTTGAGAATTGAACCTGTGTTATTTAAGTTCTTGTAATAAGCTAGTTTCTTTGGGGTTCCATTAAAGAAACAGACATAACCACAGACATATTCTCTTACAATTGCTATGTAATGAGTTGAAAGTATTTGATTAATTGTAATTAAAATAGTAATGAACTTTTTACCATTTATACCTGTGGTTTCCAGCCAGGCTCTATACAGCCCCTAACGATCCATATAACATTCTAATACTAAATTAGTGATCCACAATAGTAGATTAAGGGCAACTATCCTGGATAAAATTTTGCATTGGATGTATGGCATAGGTTTGGTTGGCCTGGAGCTTATAGTAGAAGACACTTACCCGAAGGTGCCATGCAGTGGGACTGAACCTGGATTCACATGGATGCAAAGTGAACTTCTTAACCACCCAGCCATGCCTGTGCTGCTAGCTATACTGATTAGGGCAGAAGAAAACATGTGATTTAGTAGTTACAAGTGCTTGGCTCCCGGTTATAAGATTGTGAATCCCAAGTTTTGCTCTAGGCAGGATATTGTATCCTTGATCAAGTATTTCTTAACCAGGCTCCATGTAAGATTTTTAATAGTAAATTAGGTATCCACAATAGTATATTGAGGGCTTCTATTCTGAAAAGATTTTGCATTAGATAATTCGACGACTGGCACACATGCCACAACGTCGTCTCCTTCATTGGACACGAAACTCAGCTTGCGAAGACTTATTTGAGCAAGCGAAAGCGAAATCGTGGTGGCACCTGTGCCCAGCGTCGCCTTTCTGGCACTTGTGCCCGCGGCATGTGTAAGGACTTTCGAGCGAGATCGTTGCCAGTGCCCCTTGACTGGCTCTTGTGCGGGTGGCACATAAAATACACCATTTTGAGCGTGGCCGTTGCCAGTACCGCCTGACTGGCCTTCGTAGGACTTTCGAGCGAGATCGTTGCCAGTGCCCTTGGACTGGCCTTCGTGCGGGTGACACGTAAAAGCACCCACTACACTCTCGGAGTGGTTGGCGTTAGGAAGGGCATCCAGCTGTAGAA
>NC_069010.1:4842422-4843567 GCF_001194135.2 Octopus bimaculoides
CCCGCGGCATGTGTAAGGACTTTCGAGCGAGATCGTTGCCAGTGCCCCTTGACTGGCTCTTGTGCGGGTGGCACATAAAATACACCATTTTGAGCGTGGCCGTTGCCAGTACCGCCTGACTGGCCTTCGTAGGACTTTCGAGCGAGATCGTTGCCAGTGCCCTTGGACTGGCCTTCGTGCGGGTGACACGTAAAAGCACCCACTACACTCTCGGAGTGGTTGGCGTTAGGAAGGGCATCCAGCTGTAGAAACTCTGCCAAATCAGATTGGAGCCTGGTGTAGCCATCTGGTTTCACCAGTCCTCAGTCAAATCGTCCAACCCATGCTAGCATGGAAAGCGGACGTTAAACGACGACGACGACGTGTGTATTGCAAGAAATAGGTTTTTTTCTCAAAAAACAAAATAAGAATTTCGAAAGAAGTTTCTATAAAACTAGTTTTAAAAACATCTGACGGCTATGGGGGGTCCACCAGAATAAAATAGTAATCAAAGGGGTCCATAGATAAGAAATGACAGAGATCCTCCGATTTAAACTGTTCATATCTGGCCCAGCCAAATCAAACCCTTCACACAATGTCGTTAATGCTAAGAAACGATCGCATCATTGAAATGGCAACAGCTTAACTGTTTCACCCGTTTTATCTTCAAACTGGCCGGATCTGGCCTCGTAAACCTACCCTACAATGTCGTTCTAAAAATAAAACAATCACATCATCAAAATCGTGAAGCTACAAGGATAATTCCTGCCGATGTTGTTCACACATAAAATACAGAACGTGAACGTGAAAATGAAAAGGATGCATTTACGAAGAAAACAGAAAATAACAGAGAGAAAAGCAAAACCAAGTCCAAAAGTCTCTATCTTATCCGATATATGAATGAAATTTAACAGACACACATATGGATGCACACATGCTTACATAATAAGCATGCACACACATACGAGCGTGCACACACTCACATGCTCATACGGGACAATTTCAACGCTGAATCGTACATTCAAAATAAATGGAAGTGGAGAGACGGGTTACTGAGGAGATTGCAAGAGTGCAACGAAATGATCTAACAAACAAAAAAAAAAAACGGTAGAGATGGACTATATGTAATCTGAACCTTTCCCCCACTTATTTATTAATTTTTTTTA
>NC_069010.1:4843729-4844893 GCF_001194135.2 Octopus bimaculoides
GTGTCACGCTGAATATCCCCCGAGAACTACGTTAAGGGTACACGTGTCTGTGGAGTGCTCAGCCACTTGCACGTTAATTTCACGAGCAGGCTGTTCCGTTGATCGGATCAACTGGAACCCTCGTCGTCGTAAGCGACGGAAGTGCCAACAACAATGCTTCTCCCAAGGTTTAATAGTTTGACGAAATACATGTACGTAAATTCTGCCGCAAGACAAAACATGAGTTGCTCCCCCTTCGTATATAATAGTTTCAACCACGTATCTCTGGAAGTAATTTAACTCATTTAAAATTTCTTTATTCATTCGACAATATCTTTTTTGTGTAGCCAATCCCTTACAATCGTCTATTAAATGGGAACTAGCAGAAGCGGTGTGACATTAGTTGATGGTCTTAACTTTGTTTATAGGATATATATATATATATATAAAAGGGTAGCAAAATCTATACAGAGTTATATTACCAGTGGCCTAGCATGTAAAAAAGTCAATAGACAGCATATTCCATATAAAGTGTACGAGAAATTACCTATAACAGGTAAATTCTACATGCTAGAAAACGACCGAAAACCACAAAGCAAAACATTTCAAAGGGAAGAAGAAATAAAAACTTTTATGTAAACGTTTTTATTTTTTCTTCCCTTTGAAATGTTTTACTTTGTTTATAGGATAGATAGAAACTGCGGTAAATGTTTATATTAACATAAAAATACAATGAAAAAATATACTGGAAATATTAGAAATAGAGAATATAAGCAAAGAGCACATACTGTACAGGAAAATTCATCTGTGTGTAAAATATTCCGTGAGCATTGCCGTACTTCTGATCCGTCAAAACCAGAAGTTTACACCAGCCACTAAATTCTCAAACTTCTACACGGTCGTTAATTGCAGAAATTTCATCTAGTTTAGATGATAATGCATTGTCAATGATGCCCGATGTCATCGCATTTGTCTCACAATATTAGAGGCTGGAGGCAGAAGAAAAGCACCCCCGATTCCAAATAGAAGAAGTGGGTAGGTAATTGTTGGCACTCCGTCGCTTACGACGTCGAGGGTTCCAGTTGATCCGATCAACGGAACAGCCTGCTCGTGAAATTAACGTGACCGATAGAATAAGTACTAGAACCATCCATAACTTGCAGTAAGCAACATTTATTAAAATAA
>NC_069010.1:4850301-4851789 GCF_001194135.2 Octopus bimaculoides
AGTAATAATAATAATAATAATAATAATAATAATAGTAGTAATAATAATAATAATAATAATAATAATAATAGTAATAATAATAAGTCTTCCTCAAGATCGTTCTGTCCTTCCATGCGTTTTGTCCTTATTTTCCTTCTTCCTCCTACCATCACAGTTGCTTTCACTCTCTTCCTTCAACCCCTCACTCACTTCCTCTCCTCCTCCTCCTCCCGCCACTCTCCCCTCATTACCACAAGCCTTGTTGTTGCCGACACCGCCGCCTCCGCCGTCATCGTTGCTGCTGTTGTTGTTGTCGGCGTCGGCGTCACAGGAGGCTGCTGCGGCAGAACTGCGACCGCTGCGGCACCTACCGCCGCCGCTGCTGCTGCTGCTACTGCTGCTTCTACAACTGTCACCACCACTACTACTAATACTACTGCTGATGTTGCCAACACTGTTGCAGCTGTCATCATCATCATCGTCATCGTCGTCATCATCATCATCTGCATCTGCATCGTTTCCATTCTCCTCGTCCTCGGCGTCGGCGTTGTCGTCGTTGCTCTCGTCTATATCAGCGTCGTCACCACGGCTGCTGTTGTCATCGTCATCGTCATCGTCGTCTCCGACGACTCCAACATTGTACATGAATTGAAAATGTTCGTGGACATCAGTAAAGATGGCGAAATCGTCGTCGTCGTCGTCATCGGAGTCGGACGATGTCCAGATCATGTTGTAGAAGTCGTCGTCAAAGACCTCCATAGCGACGGCGGCCGCTTGCTCTCGCTCGGAAATGAACTCCCAGAGCAGCTGTTCCGATATGCAGGATATGGTGCCATCGGCGTCGGCTCGGTGCCGCCGAGAGCCTGGTTTCTCTGGTGACGCCAGCTTGCCATCTGGGTAGGCGTGTTTGTAGAAGCAAGAGTCACCAAACGGACACTTGGACCGACCCATGTCAAAGTACTTGCAAGGTTTCTTCCTGTAAAAGAGAAGAGAGGTGAATGAGTGAGTGAGAGTGAAAAGAAGTGAGAGTGAAAAGGAGTGAGAGTTAAGTGAGTGTGAGTGAAAGTTAAGTGAGTGTGGGTGTGAGTGAGTGAGAGTGAGTTGAGTGAGTGAGAGGGAGGGAGGGAGTGAGTGAGAGTGAGTGAGAGTGAGTTAAGTGAGTGTGAGTTGTGAGAGTGAGTTAAGTGAGTCTGAGTGCATTAAGTGAGTGTGAGTGAGTGTGTTTGAGAATGGGAGATTGAGTGAATGAATGTGAGTGTGAGAGAGTGAGTGAGAGTGTAAATGAATGAGAGTGTGAGTGAATGAATGCAGGAGTATAAGAGACTTGATGAGACAAAGACATGGTGATTGACAGAGTGACCAACCTAACACAACTCCCAGTTTAAAAACCCCACCCGGCACCTATTAAGGTGGGGGAGGGGTCTCTACATCAGCGACCCCTTCACATTTCTGTTGAAATCCACTGCCTTTGTTTCAGTTAGCCTCTCACTCTCTCTCTCTCTCTCTCTC
>NC_069010.1:4852032-4852594 GCF_001194135.2 Octopus bimaculoides
GTCCACCCACCACACCACACACCCCCACTGCACCCACCCACCAACCATACCCCCACCACACACAGTCCTTTCAAGCCCACCCGTCATACTCCACCCACTCCCACACCCTCCAGCCACAACATTCCAACTGCCCATCCACCCACGCCGCGCCGCAGGACACTGTCTTACCTCATTTTCTCTTTGTAGTCATTGATAATTTTATCTTTCTGTTCTTTATCTTCCACCCACACGTTACTGGGTGTCACGAAATTCGATGATATACGGCACTGGGGACAGCTCCTGTAATACAAAGACGAAAAAAAAAATAAAGTTACAAAGATTAAAATCAAAATTCATTCATTAACTGACCAATAGATTTAACCATTTAGCTCAGAGATCACCCGGTCAAATGCAATGCTTCTTTAACGAGATTGTGAGACGACTGCTGTTATCGTTAGGCCTAACTCATCGGAAGGTAAATACCACCATTACCGATATCCAAAATACAGCGGAGAAGGCTAGCCACTGGATTTGGTTAAAAAGAGACGATGAGCGATGGCTAGAGAAATATTGAGCTTTGTTT
>NC_069010.1:4860689-4861337 GCF_001194135.2 Octopus bimaculoides
TATATATATATATATATATCATCATCATCATCATCATATAACGTCCGCTTTCCATGCTAGCATGGGTTGGACGATTTGACTGAGGACTGGTGAAACCGGATGGCTACACCAGGCTCACTGTATCTTACAGAAGTATGAACACATCTAAATTTCAGTAAAATTGCCATTACTCTGATAATGTTGAAGGAAATCAAATGAAATTTATACTGAATAAAATATATTACACATGCAAACATTAAACAAATTTGGAACACAAAACAATAAACATTTTCAAAGATATGAACGAAATATTAATTTTCAAACGATACAAAAACATGTACACCCTAAAGGACCCCCATGCTTATCCTTCTCCCTATCTTTGCTGTGAAGTCTTTCTCTTGCAGGGGTCAGTCAGTGCCAGGTAAAAAGCACCCAGCACACACGGTAAGGTGGTTGGTGTTAGGGAAAGGCACCCAGTGATAGAAACCAGGCTAAAACAGACAATTGGAGCCTGAGCAGTTCTTACCAGCTCCTGTCAAACCACCCAACCCATGCCAGCATGGAAAACAGATGTTAAATGATGATGATGATGATGATGTGTGAGAATATCATCATCATCATCGTCGTCGTCGTTTAACGTCCGCTTTCCATGCTGGCATGGGTTGGACG
>NC_069010.1:4861548-4865245 GCF_001194135.2 Octopus bimaculoides
ATCATCATCATCATCATCATCGTCGTTTAACGTCCGCTTTCCATGCTGGCATGGGTTGGACGATTTGACTGAGGACTGGTGAAACCGGATGGCAACACCAGGCTCCAATCTGATTTGGCAGAGTTTCTACAGCCGGATGCCCTTCCTAACGCCAACCACTCTGAGAGTGTAGTGGGTGCTTTTACATGCCACCGGCACGAAGGCCAGTCAGGCGGTACTGGCAACGGCCACGCTCAAAATGGTGCATCTTATGTGCCACCCGCACAAGAACCAGTCCAGGGGCACTGGCAACGATCTTACTTGGCTTGCCGGGTCTTCTCACACACAGCACGTTTCCAAAGGTCTCGGTCAATAGTCATCGCCTCGGTGAGGCCCAATGTACGAAGGTCTTGCCTCACCACCTCAGCCCAGGTCTTCCTGGGCCTACCTCTTCCACGGGTTCCCTCAATCTCTTATTTTTAACCTGTTTCAGTCATTGGACTGCAGCCATAATGGAGCACCACTTTGAAGAGATCGACCCCGGACTTGCTATTCTTAAGTCTACCAAATTTACTCGCATGGCATTGGTGGGCCTAGGGCTGAAGTAGAAGACACTTGTCTCAGGTGTCGCGTAGTGGGACTGAACCCAAAATTACATGGTAGCAACGGAAGCCACTGAACCACACAGCCATGTAAAAAACATGTATGTATATCTATCTATATATGGCTGTGTGGTTAAGAAGTTTATCTATGGACCCTTTTGATTACTATTTGGTTCTGGTTGACCCCCATAGCCATTCAATGTTGAGCCCTTTAGCATTTAAACCAGCCATATCCAGCCCAAACGTGCCTCCTGTTTCATAATGGCCGGATCTAGTTCTCTCACATCTATCCTACAAAGTCGTTCTAAATATAGACAGCAACATCATCAAAATCTGAAATCTATGAGATAATACATTTATTCAAGGACTTTCGAGCGAGATCGTTGCCAGTGTCCCTGGACTGGCTCTTGTGCGGGTGGCACATAAAATACACCATTTTGAGCGTGGCCGTTGCCAGTACCGCCTGACTGGAATAAGTTTTACATCTGTCACAGTAATTTGAACACATGAGGGTTAAAAACAAGTTTTACAGAAACCTCTTACAAAATTCCTCTTTTCTTATTTACACATTCCCTTGCGTAGGCTTAACTATGTAAAACGTGGTTCTCAACCATTTTTATTTATCTCTGGAACCTGTTGATTCCTATTTTGTTCTGGTGGATGCCCCATAGCCATTCTGTGTTTAAAAATTAGTTTTCTAGAAACATCTTCCAAAATTCCTATTTTGTTTATCACACATCCCCCCTTGTATGCGTTGAACTATGTAGAACGTCTGAAAGAGAAACCTAGCTGTTTCTTGCGACAAACAACTCAAGCAAAACTTTACGCTTTTACTTGTTTCAGTCATTTGACTGCGGCCATGCTGGAGCACCGCCTTTAGTCGAGCAAATCGACCCCAGGACTTATTCTTTGTAAGCCTAGTACTTATTCTATTGGTCACTTTTTGCCGAACCGCTAAGTTACGGGGACGTAAACACACCAGCATCGGTTGTCAAGCGAAGTTGGGGGGGGGGACAAACACAGACACACAAACATATACATACGACGGGCTTCTTTCAGTTTCCGTCTACCAAATCCACTCACAAGGCTTTGGTCGGCCCGAGGCTATAGCAGAAGACACTTGCCCAAGGTGCCACGCAGTGGGACTGAACCCAGAACCATGTGGTTGGTAAGCAAGCTACTTACCACACAGCCAAAATTCAAGTATGGATCCCCATTTTACTATTTTGCTAGCATGCCACCCTACCCCACTCCCAAATATTATATGGATCCCCAGGGGTCATAAGGACCCCGTGGATCATAGAACCACTGCACAAAATGGAAAAAACTTAAATCCTAAGAGACATACATGCATACACACATCCAAGTCGCTATGGGAGATAAACGTGTGTGTGTGTGTGTAAGCGCGTGTGTGAGTATGTGTTTAGACTAGATTTTAAAGTCGGTAAATGAGTCATTGTTAATATCAACTCTTTATATGGAAAGAGGTTATACGGAATTGAGGACGGCGAGTGTGTGTGTATGTCTAAGTGTACTAGCATCGGTCACTCAGCAACTAGTGCAAATTATATATATATATATATATATATTGAAATCGTGCGTGGGTGTGTATAAAACATACAGGAAATCAAGTCTGCAAATTTTTATATATATATACGGAAGTAAAGACCTCGTACGTGTGTATACACAGACCATACACAATCACTAAATACGTATATATAGAGGGTTAAAGCTTTTAATGTATCAGTGACTATACGTGTATGTAGAGAGATATAACACCGACATAGACGTATTATGTATGTGTATATATATATATATATATATAAACAGAGTGCTTGTATATATTTATATACATACAGACATACACAGGGTAGCAAAGGGAATATAAGAACAATCGTTACTAAAGTGACCATTTTACGTGTGCCTTTTGGTTAGATTTTCAGGTTTGAAGGGGGACCTTCCCTTCATCCCAACCGTCTAGGAATCCCTATAACAAAAAGGCCACAATCAGTTCCCTGCCTCTTCACAAACCGATTAAAAAAAGAAAAAGAAACACACACACACGTGTAGATACGGCTAATAATTACAGGTTTGCACCTCCCCACGTCTTTCTGGTAATTTTTTAAATAAAATTTAGCGGATGAATTTTCGAAAGAATAGAATTAGGACTCGTATCCTAAGATCGTCGATTTCGGGACTAGTATCGAAAGATCGCCATATATATATATATATATATATATATATATATATATATATATATATATAATACAAAGAATATATATACATGTATACACACATATATGTACATACTTACATCTACATGTGTATATACATGCATATCAGGGTACAGGACGTTAGAACAATAAACTACAGACAACGGAACGAACACATAGGAAAACGGAAAGCCCCTTGGAATATCCCTTCATCAGCTGTCTCTATTCTATCTAGACGTTTCGAAGACCATATATATATATATATATATGTGTGTGTGTGTGTGTTTATCAAATTGAGTCATCTTGTTCCATTTCGCAAAGGGTTTGCAAGGCACTAAGCAGGCCTCAAGAGACACACTCGTGTCCATAGAACAGGATTACCGCTTTATTTTACTGAATTCCCTTTTTGTCGTTCAAGACGAGAGAATCCATCATGGATAAGATAGATAGATAGAGAGATATGGCATGCTCAAGCTTGGCTCCAGTTAAATGACTGAAACAAGTAAAAGATATATATTACCGGAAGGTAATGAAAACACTCCATACTTGCACCACCGAGATACACAAACACAGAAGTGGTATCTTGGACTGTGATCTTTCAGCTCATATATCAAAAACCGATACATAGGCATGTTTACAAGACAATACAGAGGGCAGACATTACATATAACACACATCACACGTGCTTATAAGCTAGATCAGAGAGAACGGGTGACAGATAGATAGGGAGCTGGACAGATTAGGCCACAAACTCGCCCATACACGAGTACTGATGCCTCGCCCAATGCCTCTACGAGGTCACTTCACCTACAAGACAGCAACAGGATCAACAGAAATCTCCTTGAAACCACACCCAGCCATTACAAACCAGGAAGGACACACGAAATAATATATACTGTCCTA
>NC_069010.1:4865255-4869679 GCF_001194135.2 Octopus bimaculoides
TATATATAGGCTACAATGGCCATGGCTGGAACGCACTACATCACAGGTCTTCCGCTTCGAGCAAGGTTGACTAAGGGCTACTATAGCTACAATATCAACCACATGTGGTGAGATTTAAAGGTAGAAGGGCTTGAGAGTTCTAGAAGGAAATGGGTCCAAGTTTTTTAAATGATTAACTTACTTGCACAAAACCGCTTTATTCGAACCTGCGCCACCAGCACCGCAGCTCTTCTCCACCACAGCTGCACTCGCCATCCCGCCACTTTCTAATCCGTGTTCGATTCTCTAGTCCTCTCCTAGGTGGTGTATAAATATACATACACAGTTTGTGTGTGAGTGTGTGTGGATTTGTGTGTGCGAGCGTATACGAATCCCTTGGTATATAATATAATATATAATATATACACGTTAAATGTGTGTATATATTATATGTACAGCTGTTCGTACGCCGTAGAGATGTTGTTATAAACGTACGTTATATATCGTGTCACGTGTATACACATACATATATACATGTTTAGTTGTGTGTATATATGTGTGTATGTATGTATATATATATATATATATATATCTGTGTGTGAGTATATATGTATGCAGGTATATATATATATATATATATGTATGTATAAATTATATATATATAATATATATATATGTGTATATATATATATATATATATTGTATAGTAAATAAAAAAGTGTTATTAGGGAGGAGAGAAATAAAGGGGGAGATAATTACGGGTATGTCTGAAGAAAGGCCCCTTACGTGTGACAGGAAGAACGACCCCTGTGATGTAAAAGAAGAGATCGAGGAGGGGATCAATGCTGTGTTGCCACAGCTTCTCTCAACAGTCCGGAGGACGATGAGAGATTTAAACAACTAGAGAGATATTATAAACAAATATGGAGGGGAGCGAAAAAATAGTTTTTAGAGAGAGTCAACGTTACGTGCTACACAACAAACCACTACGTCACTGTATGTTGTGTGTGCGCGCGTTTCCATTGATATGTGTATGTGTGTGTGTGTGTTATATATGTATTTGTGTATATGTATATTCAAATGCATTTATATGTGTGTGTGCGTGTCATAATGCCCAAGTATTTCAGCTGATCACTCTCAAGTCCTGATGCGTACAATGAATGAATACATGTATGTGTGCGTGTATATACATGTATATGTATTCATATACGCATACATATATATATGTATACACACATACACACACATATAATCGGATGGAGTTATCTCCCTCTTGTGAAAACCGGTGAAGCAATTTCACATTCCTTCTTTCTTTTTTTACCCGTACTGTTTTTTTCACTGAGAAATATTTAAAGAATTTTATTTAAAATACTTAATGAAATTGCTAAAGAACAATAAAAATGCCGTCCTAGGAGGGGCTGTGTGGTAAGTAGCTTGCTTACCAACCACATGGTTCCGGGTTCAGTCCCACTGCGTGGCACCTTGGGCAAGTGTCTTCTACTATAGCATCGGGCCCACCAAAGCCTTGTGAGTGGATTTGGTAGACGGAAACTGAAAGAAGCCCGTCGTATATATGTATATATATATGTGTGTGTGTATATGTTTGTGTGTCTGTGTTTATCCCCCCAACATCACTTGACAACCAATCTTCGTGTGTTTACATCCCTGTTACTTAGCGGTTCGGCAAAAGAGACCGACAGAATAAGTACTAGGCTTCCAAAGAATAAGTCCTGGGGTCGATTTGCTCGACTAAAGAAGGTGGTGCTCCAGCATTGCCGCAGTCAAATGACTGAAACAAGTAAAAGAGTATAGTCGGAATATTTAATATTGACTATGTGTTTGCTGAATACTAGTTACTGTACTGATATTTGGCTGGAAATTAATAAGTTTTAGCCTCGAATTACCTATGCACTCCTCCAGATTCAGTTGGTTTTTGGTTAATAGTTCAGCATCGTTAATGCTCAGAATCGGTTTTGGTCTTTATTGATCCATTGGATTACTTCATATAACCATCACCCCATCACCAGGGGGTCAGCACTGGTCACTTTGCCACCTCCTGGATAGCCACATAGACCCCCAAGGGTTAATACTGACATGTTGGCCAATCCCTGGTCTAAATAATGACTTTTTTCTTTTTTTTTTTTTCATGAAATTTTGTGGCTGTGTGGTAAGAAGCTTCCTTTCCAACCATATGGTCCTGGGGATTCAGTCCCACTGTTTGGCACCTTGGGCAAGTGTTTTCCACTATAGCCTTGGGCCGACTAAAGCCTTGTGAGTACGTATGTGTCTGTCTTCCTCTACTTGACTATTGGTGTTGGTGTGTTTATGTCCCTGTAACTTAGCAGTTTAGCAAACAAGAATGAATATATACCAAGCTTAACAAAATTAAGTCTTGGAGTCGATTCATTCAACTAAAATTTCTTCAAGGCAATGCCCCAGCATGGCCACAGTCTAATGACTGAAATATGTAAACAACAGAAGATATGTTAACAGAAAAGGGCCAATCATTCTTCATGACAATGCTTGATCCAGAAGTTGAGAGAACTTGGCTACGAAGTTCTTCCCCACCCAGCTTATTCCCCAGACTTTTCTCCTCTACTGACTTACCACTTCTTCAAACACCTTGATGGATTCCTGCTAGAGAACATGTTCCAAAATCAAACCGATGCTGAAAGTGTGTTCAAAGAGTTCATCAGCTCCAGAACTCCAGATTTTTATGTTACCAGAATAAACAAACTTATATCTCATTGGCAAAAATGTGATGAATTTCACATTTCAAAACGTTGCTTACTTTTTACTCTGCATGTATGAATGTGTATATATATATATATATATATTTCGTCGTCGTCGTTTAACGTCCGCTTTCCATGCTAGCATGGCTCCAATCTGATTTGGCAGTGTTTCTACAGCTGGATGCCCTTCCTAACGCCAAGTACTCAGAGAGTGTAGTGGGTGCTTTTACGTGTCACCCGCACGAAGGCCAGTCAGCCGGTACTGGCAACGGCCACGCTCATCTCACTCGAGAAACCTCATGTATCACCTGCACAAGAGCCAGTCCAGGGGCACCAGCAACGATCCCGCTCGAAAATCCCACAACAACCCCACACAAGAGCCAGTCTAGTGGCACTGGCAACGATCTCGCTCAAAGGGCACCGGCACTTTGTATTTTGTGTTTGTCCCCCACTATCACTTGACAACCAATGTTGATATGTTTATGTCTTCCTAACTTAACAGTTTGGCAAAAGAGGTGTCTTGTTATTACACCTTTGAGGTGTCTTGTTATTACTATTTTCTGCCACTATCTTTGGAAATCTTCCATGCAAAGACTCCTCCTAGTCAGATAATCTTGCTTCATTTTTCTGGTTTTTAAACTACTTTTGGCTTTTTGGTTTCCCTATCACCTACTGTTACTCGGGCAGCTCTTAATGAAATTTCCTCACTATAACCTACATAGGAGGTTATATCTACTCTAACTAACTAACTCCAGTCTTCTACTGATATTAAACCTCTACCACCTTCCCTCCTAGGTAAATACATTCTTGATACACCTGCTCTAGGATGAAGTCCTCCATTCATAGTGAATACCTCCCTAGTTCTGTCTAGCTTTGCAAATTCAGATTTTGTCCAATCTACAAAAGCTGCTGAGTATCTAAGTAATGTTACTGCCCAAGTACTTACAGTCTTAACTAGATCTGAACCATTTAGTTTTGACTTCATTAGCTTCCTCATCTTTCTGTTGTACTCCTCAATTTTTGTTTTCATTTCTGTAGTCTGTCAGATTCTAATACTCCTAGGTACTTATAACTCTCTCCTCCTTTCAATGATTCTAATGTCTGACCATCTGGTAATTAGATGCCATCACTGTTGAATACCTGTCCCCCTTTCATGACTAATATTGTACACTTCTCTATGCCCAATTCCATGTCTCTATCTTTGCTGTAGAGTCTTACAGTCTGTATTAAGGAATCTATCTCTATTTCATTAGGCCACAAACTCGCCCGTTCTGCAAATTATATTGATTCTAGAACGTCTATGCTGATGTGAACACGGATGTTGTTATGTAAGGGAAACGTTAATGTTCGAAACTGCAGTCCATAGATAATTCTTTATTCTGTATATTTCTCATTTTGTCCTGTTCTGGTGTTTTTGCGAAATTTTTCTGGAGAACATTCTTTTTCTTTGTGGTTGTGTCAATGATGACCTCTTTCTAGCATATCGGATGTCCACCTAGTGGTCATCCCTTATACACTTGTAGTACAATTTTTTTCTGAATTTTCAGATTTTTTTATACGCTAGGCCACTTGGTTTTAAATTGAATAAATATTCTATTTATCACCCTGTCTATATAAATTATATATATATATAAATATATACACACACATATATATATATATACATACATATATACATATACATACATACATATATATATACATATATATATT
>NC_069010.1:4870516-4870917 GCF_001194135.2 Octopus bimaculoides
AATCGTCTCTCTTGCACACCACAACTGATGCTTCTAATGTTCAGCTTTTCTCTCAAGATACTTACACTCTGACGGGTATTCACATTGACATTACACATCCAACGGAGCAATATATATATATATATATATAAATATATACACACACATATATATATATATACATACATATATACATATACATACATACATATATATATACATATATATATTTATATGTATGTATATTTATGTGTGGGTGTCTTTGTGTCTGTGTTTGTCCCCTCTACCATTGCTTGACAACTGATGTTGGTGTGTTTACGTCCCCATAACTTAGTGGTTCGCCGAAGAAGAGACCAATAGAATAAGTACTAGACTTACAGAGAATAAGTCTCGGTTGTCGATTTCTTCGACTAAAAAAAAAA
>NC_069010.1:4870955-4871164 GCF_001194135.2 Octopus bimaculoides
GGGGGGGGGGGGGAACCACTTTAAGGTGGTACTCCAGTATGGCCGCAATCAAATAAATGAAACAAGTAAAAGAATAAAAAGATACAGGCCAGGTGTAAACTAGTTTCGAAAATTAAATACTTTATAATCACAAATAAGTTCTTCTACCACCATGATCATCATCATCATCATCATCATCATCATCATCACTGTCCTTATTGTCATGGGCA
>NC_069010.1:4871264-4871672 GCF_001194135.2 Octopus bimaculoides
AAGGAAAAGAAAATGTCCAGATTTCTTTAGAATATTTGTTGCGACATCTGAAAAAGAAAAAGGGAAAATAAAATTAAGGATCAATTTCAGAAAAAGTTGGGGGTTTTTTTTTTCTATTTTCAAAAAACAAGCAAAAAATTGGCTGTGTGGTAAGAAGCTTGCTTACCAACCACATGGTTCCGGGTTCAGTCCCACTGCGTGACACTTTGGGAAAGTGTCTTCTACTATAGCCTCGGGCCAACCAAAGCCTTGTGAGTGGATTTGGGAGACGGAAACTGAAAGAACCCCGTTGTATATATGTGTATATATATATATGTATGTATGTTTGTGTGTCTGTGTTTGTCCCCCCAACATCGCTTGACAACCGATGGTGGTGTGTTTACGTACCCGTAACTAAGCGGTTCGGCA
>NC_069010.1:4871682-4874344 GCF_001194135.2 Octopus bimaculoides
TGGTGGTGTGTTTACGTACCCGTAACTAAGCGGTTCGGCAAAAGAGACCGACAGAATAAGTACTAGGCTTCCAAAGAATAAGTCCTGGAGTTGATTTGCTCGACTAAAGAAGTGGTGCTCCAGCATAGCCGCAGTTGAATGACTGAAACAAGTAAAAGAGTAAAAGAGCATCATCATCAATGTCTTAACGTTTACTTTTCCATGCTAGCATGGGTTAAGGCAAAGGTTAATGAGGATAGGTTTTTCTACAGCGAGATGTCCTTGTCACCACACCTCACCTGTTCCCAGGTAAATGTTTTGCCAACAACTTGCACAAGCAAGTGCTACCAGTCGATAGCCCCCCCGCATACCGGAAGCCAACAAATGTATGGGGTCACCAGGAGAGAATGCGTGCCGTTTCGGGGCCTACCTCTCGACGGCATCATTGCGCACTGCCCCCCCCCCCTCATTGATATGAGGCCCCGCTTGCTAGATCAACTGGTTATCAAATAAAGCTCAATATTCTTCTGCCATTGCTTATCGTCTCTTTTTAACCGAATCCAGTGGCTAACCTTCTCCACTGTATTTTGCACATCGGTCATGGTGATATTTACTTTATGATGAGTTAGGCCTAACGATAACAACAGCTGCCTCATACTGTGTCCAACGTATCCTCTACATCCGATTCCGATTGGAAAACGCTCCACTTTCCAACCTGCATCTTCTCATTCCTCAAGAAGGCTTACATAACGGTCAGATTTTCTATGACTGGATGCTCTTCCTGTCGCCGGACATGTTTTTGCGGAAGATTGGAAAGAAAGGACACCGCTTGCATGACGGTGACACTTGCTTACAACTATCACAACGACATCAAAACTAGGGAACAGTAACACACACACACACACACACACACACACAGGCATGTGTAATGTGCACACACACTTATATACTGACACACTCACACGCATGTAAGTACAGATACACTGAACAATGATCGTTTACTTACCTGGCCTGAATACGCGTAAAGGACATTCTGTTGGCCAGACTGCTCTGTTGACAAGATGTTATTTGCTAATGTGGCTGAAATGAGAAAACAGATTTAATTTTATCCTCTTATTCGTTTCAGGGCACCATGCAATATCTTTTTCTGGCTTGTTTATTCCAACAACAAGAACAACAACACCTGGTGATGTTGCTCCCAACCTGTACCGACCCTTGTGTCGACTGACCCTTTGGCTATCATCAGTGGCATAGAGAAGGGAGATTTGCATGAAAGGATTACAGCATATTTTCCTTGAAAAAATTTTGTGCTTGGGAGAGGAAGTTTCCAGGTGTAGTGACGCCGAATACCAGTTGCCATTTCGGGAAGTTCGCCCATGCATGCGCAGGGACATGTCTTCCAGAAGACATGCAGGTAGTCCCTCGTGCGCATGCGTGGTCATCCTATATCAAAGTGTTCCCGCCTTTTCTCGACCTCTTAGCGCTGCACCTTCGAGGAGACGACAACTCACTAAGGGCCACTCCGCAACTCCACCTTTGAGTCTACGCCACTACTTCGGAGGCTGAAGTATGACTTAATCATCGTCCAACATCGACACCGTCTTCACACCGACTATAAAGGGCGACCTGGTAATTCCGTTACCCGAGATGTATGCTGAGCACCTCATAATAAATATTTGTTATTCTTATTTCTTTATTGCCCACAAGGGGCTACACACAGAGGGGACAAACAAGGACAGAGAAAGGAATTAAGTCGATTACATCAACCTCCAGTGTGTAACTGGTACTTAATTTATCGACCCCAGAAGGATGAAAGGCAAAGTCGACCTCGGCAGAATTTGAACTCAGAACGTAACAACAGACGAATTACCGCTAAGCATTTCGCCCGGCGAGCTAACGGTTCTGCCAGCTCACCGCCTTTTATTTGTTATTCTGTTATTTAATTTATCCAGCATGTTCGTTTTTATTGAAGAGAATTGATTTGTACGGGATAGGGTTACCCAATGATGGTGGCCCTATCGACTACACAGGTAGCAGAACCCACAGTCGTTTATAACTGAAGACCAGCCTAGATAACACACCAATGCAAAGAGAATAAAGATAAAATGCTTTTACTTACTATATGCTTCGTCAAGTTCCTCCACTGCATTTTCTCCCATTATAGCATTGGGGTTCATCCCTTTCTCTCCTTTGGCAGACTGAAACAGTAAACACAAGAGGATTAACTGAAGGCTAGGACTGCAAATGGTGGCACAGTAATGTACCAACTTCAACATTCAACCCTGAAAAGAGGGGAGGTTTGTCGTCATCGTTTAACATCCACTTTCCATGCTGGCATGGGTTAAACGGTTTGACTGAGGACTGGTGAGCCGGAAGGCTGCACCAGGCTCCAATCTGATCTTGCAAGGTTTCTACAGCTGGATGCCCTTCCTAACGCCAACCACTCTGAGAGTGTAGTGGGTGATTTTACGTGTCACCAGCACGAGGGCCAGTCAGGCGGTACTGGCAAGGGCCACGCTCAAAAGGTGTTTTTTACGTGCTACTTGCATGGGTGCCAGTCAGGCGGCACTGGCAACGACCACGCTTGAAAGTTGTTTCTCATGAGCCACCGGCACATGAGCCGGTAAGACGACGCTGGCATGGGACCCAATCCATGGTCCTGGCAACGATCACACTCGGATGT
>NC_069010.1:4875454-4876545 GCF_001194135.2 Octopus bimaculoides
TGTGTGTATAATGAAACAGGAAAGTAGAAATTTTTTTATATTATTTAGTCACCATTACATGTGTTTCATTTACTAATAGGAATTACTAAGTTTTACATGTTAAGTAGACACGAAAAGAATTTTCTCTTAGAAAATCTTCAGAATGAGAAATTAAATAATACAGAGAGTATGTGTGGGTGACAGGTCTATATTTAGATATTAATCAGGAGCAACACAGATAATCTCCGTGAAGGAAAAAAAAGTGAGAGTGACACACACATTTTTTGTAAGCCTAGTACTTATTCTATTGGTCTCTTTTGCTGAACCGCTATGTTACGGGGATGTAAACACCCCAACACTGGTTGTCAAACGGTGGTGGGGTGGGGAGTCGGACAGATACACACACACACACAGATATATTAGGGGTTTCCATCTACGAAATCCACTAACAAAGCTTTGGTTGGCCTGGGGGTTTATTGTAGAAGACACTTTGCGCAAGGTGTCACACAGTGGGACTGTGTGACACCTGGGAACCATGTGGTTGGGATGCAACCTTCCTACCACACAGCCATGTGCCTGCATAGATGATTTTTTTTCTCTGTTCTCTATGCACACGATGAATTATGTATACATAAATGAATACACCCACATGTGCGCATGCATGTGTGTGTGTGTGAATGTACGTGGCTATGGATATGGGTCCGTTTGGCCCAGAAAACACATATCTGTGAGCTGCGTCATTTTTTTTGTTTCTGTTTTTCTTTCAAAAAAAGGATACTCGCTTGTGATAAAACTTATAAATTCTGAAACACATTCCTGTACACATTCTTTAGCATCTTTAGCAATCTGAAATGATAAGAGAAAGTAAAAGAGAGAGAGATAAGAACTTGCTGGCAACCTTCAACACAGATTTTAACATTAATCTTTTTACTCTTTTACTTGTTTCAGTCATTTGACTGCAGCCATGCTGGAGCACCGCCTTTAGTCAAACAAATCAACCGCAGGACTTATTCTTTGTAAGCCTAGTACTTATTCTATCGGTCTCTCTTTTGCCAGCATCGGTTGTCAAGGGAAGTTGGGGTGACAAACACATACATATATATATATATATA
>NC_069010.1:4876772-4877827 GCF_001194135.2 Octopus bimaculoides
AGAGTAACAGTCTTTTGTTATATTTCTGCTGCTTTTAAATAAAGCATATTACTTTACCTCTGGTATTTGAGTACTCTTTTTTCCACCTTGTTGCACATTTTATGTGTTTACTCCGGTATATATATATATATATATACATATATATTTATATACATATATATGACGGGCTTCTTTCAGTTTCCGTCTACCAAATCCACTCACAAGGCTTTGGTCGGCCCGAGGCTACAGTAGAAGACACTTGCCCAAGGTGCCACGCAGTGGGACTGAACCCGGAACCATGTGGCTGGTAAGCAAGCTTCTTACCACACAGCCACTCCTGGTGCTTACTTCCTGGTTATGTCAAATTTATCGCACCATATTTCAGATATACACATACATACACATACTGATCAGCAGCAGTATTTAGCATCTGCTTTCCATGCTGGCATGGGTTGGATGGTTTCACAGAAACTGGTAAGCTCCACCACACTCCAGTCTGATTTGGTACGGTTTCTACAGCTGGATGCTCTTCCTAATGCCAACCACTCCAAGAGTCTACTGGATGCTTTCTTACCTGACGCCGGCATCAGCCACAGCTATGCTTTCACTCGTCTTCTCAAGCAGGGCGTATTGCCAAAGGTCTTGGTTACTTTATCAAAGCCTCCGTGAGGCCCCACGTTTGAAGGGTGTTCTTTATGTGCCACCAGCATGGGTGCCTGTTATGTGACACCGGCCTTCGGCCACAACTATGGCTTCACTTGGCTTGATGGGTTTCCTCAGGCACAGCATAGCGACAGAGGTCTCTCAGTTATCAAACTGACCTCGATGTCTGCTTCCAAACTGCTCACCCAATCACATACGTACTTGAAATCTTTGGCAACATTCAATTTGGAACTACACAAAGCAAACAGTTCAGTATCACTTTGTTGGTTGAAAGACATCATCATCATCATCGTCGTTGTTTAACGTCCACTTTCCATGCTAGCATGGGTTGGACGATTTGACTGAGGACTGGTGAAACCAGATGGCTACACCAGGCTCCAATCTGATTTGGCAGAGTTTCTACAGCTGGATGC
>NC_069010.1:4878978-4882332 GCF_001194135.2 Octopus bimaculoides
GGGTCGCTGCCAGAGCTGTCTGACTGGTTCCCAGTGCCGGTGGCATGTAAAAAGTACCCTCCGAACATGGTCAATGCCAGCCCTACCACCCTGACTGGTTCCTGTGCCAGTGGCACGTAAAAAGCACCATCCAAACATAGCCGATGCCAGTGCCGCCTGACTGGCTCCCACGCTGGTGGCACGTAAAAAGCACCCTCTGCATTCTTGGAGTAGTTGGTGTTAGGAAGGGCATCCAGCCGTAGAAACATTGCCAGATCAGATTGGAGCCTGGTGCGGCCTCCTGGCTTGCCAGACCTCAGTCAAACCGTCCGACATGGAAAACGGATATTAAACGATGATGTTGTTGATGACTTTGCTGAGTAGCTTTGTGCTTGATCTACTTCATTAGATACGAGTGCTGTATCAAGACCAGGGAGACACAAGCATGGATATCCTGTCACAAACTAAAAAAGATCTGGAACTCCAAATTGCTTGGGCAAATCAAAATCAAACTGTTCAGTGCTAATGGACACAGTGAAATATGGACACTGACAAAGAAATTATCAAACAGGCTAAACAGATGCTACAAATGGCAGCAAGATATAACAAACAAATGCCTTTAAGGAGACCTGCTGAAAGTTTGCGAGAAGATCAGGCGAAGATGGCTGTGATTATCTGGTCACTGTGTGCACCACACCAAAGTAGAAGCATCCAAATCAGCCTAATGGAACTGACTTAATGGTGATGTAAGAAGAGGAAAACATCGTGACATTTACATTGACAACTTAATTGCAGACATTGGCCTGGAATTAATATTTTTACTTACTTTACCGGTTCTTGGAATTGATTTTTTCATGATTCTGGCAACATTAGCAATTGGAAGGAAGCGGTCCTGAAAAAGAAGTAACCACGAGAAAGTGTGATGATTCTTTTGGAAATTCCCTACCTAAATAAAACAGAATGTATATCCCTACAAGATCAGTAACCTGGGCAGAATCAGCTGATCTCATCATAATATCAAAACCATCATAAATATTTTTTCTAATCCAGTCTCTTTTACTTGTTTCAGTCATTTGACTGCGGCCATGCTGGAGCACCGCCTTTAGTCGAGCAAATCGACCTGGGACTTATTCTTTGTAAGCCTAGTACTTATTCTATCAGTCCCTTTTGCCGAACTGCTAAATGACGGGGACGTAAACACACCAGCATCGGTTGACAAGCAATGCTAAGGGGACAAACACACACATATATATGTGTATATATATATCTATATATATATATATATATATATATATATATATATATATATATATATATATATATATACGATGGACTTCTTTCAGTTTTCGTCTACCAAATCCACTCACAAGGCTTTGGCCGGCCCGAGGCTATAGTAGAAGACACTTGCCCAAGATGCCACGCAGTGGGACTGAACCCGCAACCATGTGGTATTTCGTCTGCCGTTACGCTCTGAGTTCAAATTGCCTTTCATCCTTTCAGGGTCGATTAAATAAGTACCAGTTATGCACTGGGGTTGATGTAATCGACTTAATCCCTTCGTCTGTCCTTGTTTGTCCCCTCTATGTTTATCCCCTTGCGGGCAATAAAGAAATATATATGCCAGTGACAAGTATATAAGATATGGTAGATACATAGAAAACTAACGTCAGCCAAGAATTGATTGAACAACAAAATAAATGACTACCTGTTCTCGTAGAGGTTCGTCCATACGGAAATCGCCTTCACCTTCTCCTGACGATACCATTCCCTCATCATCTGGAAGGTGGACAACAGCAGATATTTAAGAGATATGAGAAAGAAACAGACTCAATGTGAGAGGGAGAAAGGAAGTTAGGGATAGCATGATAAAGAGAAAGAGGAGGAGGATATAGAACAAGAGAGAAAATGAAGGAGATACAGTGATAGTGAAAGAGACTTAATGAATGAGAGAGGGAATGAGAAAATTAGGAATGAAATGAATGAAAGAAGGAGAGAGAGAGAGAGCGAGAGAGAGGGACGGAGATTACAAAAGTTGATAGTTAAATTAAAACCATTTCTCTCCTTTAACCCTTTAGTGTTCAGATTACTCTGTTAAATATAATACTTTTTCACTCAAATTGTTTTGAATTAATCATGCATTATGTTATAGCTTTGAGGTTTCAATGATGTGATTGTTTATATTTAGAATGACAATGTAGGTCAGGTGTGAGAGGCTAGATATGGCCAGTTTGAATAGAAAGCATGGAGAATATTTGGGCCGATTATGGCTGGTTTAAACACCAAAGGGTTAAATGATGATTGAATTCTGATGTAAGAAAAAAAATGAGATAAAAAGACTGGTCTGAAATAGGAGGAAGTGAGATAAAGGGCTGGTCTAATTGAGGAGGAAGTGAGATAAAAGATGGTCTAATATAGAAGGAAGTGAAATAAAGACTGGTTAGAAGGAAGTGAAATAAAGACTGGTTAGAAGGAAGTGAAATAAAGACTGGTCTAATTAAGGAGGAAGTGAGATAAAAGATGGTCTAATATAGAAGGAAGTGAAATAAAGGTCTGGTTAGAAGGAAGTGAAATAAAGACTGGTCTAATTGAGGAGGAAGTGAGATAAAAGACTGGTCTAATATAGGAGGAAGTGATCTCATTTCCTCCTATATTAGACCAGTCTAAAGAGAAATGTTCTTGCAAACATCAGGGTTAGCAATAGATTAAAAAGTCCTGTGAGCATAGGAACAAGCTTTGGTGCACAACACTTGAAGGTAATGGAACTGAATATCTAGGGCTATGATAGCCATTGAAGTCCTCAGTTTTCAAGCAGATAAAGCTGGTATTTCTAACAGGTTAAGCAATAATGTACAGGTTCCCTGTGATAAGAGAGAGAGAGAGAGAGAAAGATCCTTACCGTCGCCATATTGGCTATTTCCAGGAATAAAAGATTCTGTTAGGACAGAAGCATCACCGGCGCCGTCACTTGAACTGGCATCCATTCTTGAAAACTTGAATGAAAACAAAAAGAAAAGGAATTATATTAACATCTACAAAGATAGAAAATTCATCATCATCAGCGTTTAACGTCTGCTTTCCATGCTAGCATGGGTTGGACGATTTGACTGAGGACTGGTGAAACCAGATGGCTACACCAGGCTCCAATCTGATTTGGCAGAGTTTCTACAGCTGGATGCCCTTCCTAACGCCAACCACTCAGAGAGTGTAGTGGGTGCTTTTACGTGTCACCCGCACGAAGGCCAATCAGGCGGTACTGGCAACGGCCACACTCAAAATGGTGTATTTTATGTGCCACCCGCACAAGAGCCAGTCCAGGGGCACTGGCAACGATCTCACTCGAAAATCCTACGAAGGCCAGTCAGGCGGTACTGGCAA
>NC_069010.1:4883175-4888275 GCF_001194135.2 Octopus bimaculoides
TTTTTTTTTTTTTTGCATATTCGTAATCTCCGTAATCTAAAACGTGGAGATCCGGGGGGGAAAAAACTTTACAAAAAAATGCATTTTACAAGGAAACTGCATTAGCCCCGCTAAACATGTACTCGTCTGTTTCGGAACCCTTTTTTAGATACTGGTTTTATTATTTTTCGTTTCCTTTTTATCTTTCCTATTCTAATCGATCCAGTCTTTGGACTGCGACCATGCTGGGGCACCGCCTCGAAGGGTTTAGAGTCGAACAATTCAACCCAAGTACTTATATTTTTTTAAGCCCCGTACTTATTCTGCTGGTCTTTCGTCGAACTACTAAGTAGCAGGGACATATACAAACCAACACCGGCTGTCAAGCGGTGCTGATGGGCAAACAACACGAAAGCACAAACATAACGGGCTTCTTTCAGTTTCCATCTACCAAATCTACTCGCAAGTCTTTGGTCGGCCTGGGGCTATAGCATAAAAACACTTGCCCAAGGTGCAGCACAGTGAGATTGAACCCAAGATCACATGGTTGGAGAGCCAGCATCCTAATCACATATGCCTATGTAATAAAACTTTTGTTTAAAACCTGGTGGTGTGCCATAGTCAAGAGGATTTTTTTTTCTAAATACTCTGACGAGAGAAAAGATTGTAATTTGATGCGATATAAAACAAGGGTAAACATGTACGAAAGCGTCAGTTAAACGAAAACCGACATAAATATACACATACGATGTTTAAGCTTAATATAACGTGTAATTTAGTTGTTATTATTTAATTCAAACTCATGTTTACTTCATACACAAGAAGAATTATTGATCTCTATATAGCAAGAATATATATATCTGTATGTTTGTGTGTTCTGTTTAAAAAATGTGAACCGCAATTTAAAGTGGAGGGAACAGTACTTGTGTAAGAATGTATACGTATACACATATTTAAATGATACACACACGCTAATTGTATGTGTATATACAGGCAAACATCGCTACGTATATATATATATATATATATATATATTTGAATTTGGGGCAGCGGATGCAAGGATATTTTGTAAATAAATGTACATGCGTACGTTTAATATACATTGGGTATGTATATTTATTTACGATGTACATACATATAAGGTGCGTGTATACATAGATAGATAGATAGTGTTGTTGTTTAGCTCTTAGCCCTGATCTAATAGATCTAGGAACAATGAGATTTTAGCCACGATCTTAGCTCTTTTATTTTAGACATTCCCGTATCATAGGCTACATTATCGAATCTGTCTTTTTCTCATATAGTGATGAGTGATTTGGGAGAGATTTCACTAACATTTCTAGCAGGTCTATCGATCACGAACAATATCCGTCCTTCGTATATATGCCGTATATGTATGGTTGTAAAATCGTCAATGTTGTGTATTTAAAATTTGACGAATGGAAAAAAAAAAGGGGGGGGAGGTTTTAGGTTTTTGTCGTCGACGCTTTAGTATATTTATACCAAAGCACTTCAACTAAAGAAAGACAGACAGATAGAAAGAAAAGACTGGGAAATAATTAAAGCCGGGGAGAAGGAGAGGGAGAGAAGTAAAAAGGCCAATAAAAATATCAGAAACAAACGAACCTGTGTTGATGAAGGACGATGGATGAGTTTTCGTCAAGTTGGTTGGTCAATGAAAGGAACCAGTGAGAAAGCTGCACCATTAAAAAAAGCCACAGAAATCCACCAACCAAACCAGATCACAACAAGCCAAGATGGTCGCCGAGAAGTGAAAGAAGCAGTGTTGTGATGTTTTGATAGTTTTTTGAGGGGAAAAACAAACAACGTGGCCGAGTCGTGTATGAATAAATTTAAAGGTTTCAAAAGTGTTGTTTCGTCGTTGTGTTTTTATATAAAACTGTTGTTATTTGGTTAGGTATTTCGGAAATCTAGCTACGAAAGGGTCTATTTTTACTTGTTTTCCGTTCACTGTTTAACTTTCATGATGGCTTCTTTTGTCAAGATGGAGGCGGACTGATTAATATGGCGGCGGTGAGACAGTAGGAGGTAGAGTAGAGGCGGCGGCGGTGGTGATAGTGGTGGTGGTGGAAGCTACATTCGTGGTAATAATATTACACAGGTAGGGGTCGGGGATATATATTCGTAGGGATGCGATCGAGATGGGGATCGTAATGATGATGATGATAGAGGCTGCTATAGTTAGTGATGGGGATAGAGTTATGGTTGCTGGTGGTAGTAGTGGAGATGGTAAAGGCTGCTATACTCATCGCTAGTGGTGGTGGTGGTGATAAAAGCTGATGTAGTTATTACTGGTAGGGATGGTTAAAAAACTGCTATACTCGTTGTTGTTGGTGGTGGTGGTGATGGTAAATGCTGATGTAATTGCTGTTGTTGCGGATGGGGGTGACAAACATGGTTAAAGCAGATGTAGTTATTGGTGGTGGTGGAGACGGTAGTTATTTATTATCGTTGTTGCTGGTAGTGGCGGAGATGATAACCGCTGCTGTAGCAGTAGTAGTAGTAGTTGCTGTTGTTGGTAGTGGTGGCAATAGAGATGATGAAGACTGTTGTAGTTATTGTTGGTGGTGGTGGTGGAGTTAGTAGCAGTCATGATGGCTTTAGGAGTGGCAATGGTGTTAAGGTGATGATAGATGCGGTGAAGATGCTGGAAGTGATTTCACAGAGGTGGTGGTGGTGGTGATATTTACGTTACAAATTTGGCGATGGAGGAGACGTGAGAAAGTGATATTACACAAGTAGTGGAAACGCGGAAACTTATATGTAACATAGTTGGTGTTGTTATTGTGGTGGTGGAGATGTTCTAACGAGATGATGTGGTGATGCTGGCGGTGACGTTATAGAGCTGGTAGTGGTGGTGGAGACGATGTCGGAATTGATCCTATGATGGGGGGAAAAGTGTTACCAGATCAGCGATATTATGGAGGTGACATAGGAGGTACAATGGTGGTGGGGGTGGTAGCGGCGGTCGTTGTGTTTATGGCGGTGGAGTTGCTGGAGTTTGCGGTGGTACTATTATGCTGAGTGGATTGATTATGATGATGATACTATGTATGGTGTAACAGCTGTGTTACAATACTGGTTCGGGATAACTGTGGTCAGACAGGTTGGTAGTATTTTTCATGGAAGTTAAGGGACAGGGCTGTGTGTTGAGTTCTTGACCAAGACACTTTATTTCACGTTGCTCCAGTTCACTCAGCTGTAGAAATGAGTTGCGATGTCACTGGTGCCATGCTGTATCGGGCCCCTTTGTCTTTCCCTTGGGTAACATCAGTGGCATGGAGAGGGGAGACTGGTATGCATGGGTGACTGCTGGTCTTCCATAAGCGACATGACTCCACTAGTGGTACTCATTTCTACAACTGAGTGGACTGGAGCAACATGAAATGAAGTGTTTTGCACAAGAACGCAATGGATTGCATGGTCCAGGGATTGAAACCACAACCTTACAGTCAGGAATCCAGCACCCTAACCACTAAACGACATGCCTGCACTAGTGGTACTCATTTCTACAACTGAGTGGACTGAGCAACATGAACTGAAGTACTTTTGCTCAAGAACTCAATGCATCGCTCGGACCAGGAATTGAAACCACAATTTTACGATCATGAATCCAACACCTTAACCACCAAGCTAAGGTGGAGGGGTGAGGTAAGGGCTATAATACAGATGTTGGTGGAAGCAGTATTACATAAGTAGCAATGGTGGAATCAGCAGATGAAGATTTTAGAGCAGGCATGGACAACTTTTTCCAAGAAGCAGGTCACATGAGACGTGGTCCATCACCTGGTGAGCCATAATAATATAAGAATGGAGGTGGAATTCTGGTTTAAGCACCCCGTATAACACCTCATAATTTTGTGCAAAAAAAAAAATTATATTCCATATCTTTCTCATATTTTTTTTCATCATAGTTCACGTGGTAAATATCATATGTATATACTGGGGTTAGACAAAATAATGGAAACACCTTGAAATTTCGAACGAATTTATTTTAATATGGGGTAGGACTGCCTTTGGCAGCAATTACAGCTTGAATTCTATGAGGTATGCACTCTAAAACAGTCTTCAGTTCTTGAAGGAATTCCTTTTCTTAGTTTGTTACTTTTGTTACTTTTTTTTTCTCCTTGTTTCTTTCTGTTTTCCTTTCTGTTGAAGAGCGTAGGCTCGAAACGTCAAAGACTTTCTCTATTCCCGAACGTTAAACTAATACATCCATTTGTCTTCGTCTGTTGTTTTTTTCGTAAATTCTCCCATATATATATATATATATATATAGTCACAATGAGGATATTTAAACTTCTTATAGATATTTATTCAATGAATATATTATATAAAATATCATAAAATATCAAACATTATTATCGAGTTAGATAACAGAGAGATCTAATGGATACAAATTAATTTAATAATTAACCAACATATTCATTCACAAACGAAATTAAAATTACAAAACATATATAAATAATTTTGCATTTTAAGATATCTTGGATGATTTTCCATACAAGGTACTTGCACCAACAAGCCCACGCTTGCACCAACGGGCCCATGCTTGCACCAACGGGACCACGCTTGCACCAACGGGACCACGCTTGCACCTATATATATATATATATACACAGTAAGTCCAAGAATAGAGGTGATGTTATCAAGCTTTATTTCTCAATTACGATCATTTTCACAATACATGGTTCAGATATATCATAAATATAAATATAAATGATTAACGATTGTACATTTATGAGTTTCAAATTTTGGCATAAGGCCAGTAATTTAGGGGGAGGGTGAAAGTCAATTATATCAACTGGTACATGTTTTATCGAACCTGAAAAGATGAAAGGCATAGCTGACCCTCACAGCATTTGAACTCAAAGCAGAAAGCTGGAAGAATTGTTGTTAGGCATTTTTTTCTAGTGTAGCAATGATTCTGCCAGTTTGTCAACTGAAATGGTGATATAATATCAGTTTCAGATTTTTGGCACAAAGCCAGCAATTTTTTTTTTTTTTTTTTTTTTTTGGAGACTTTGTAAATTGATTACATTGACCCCTGTTTTCAACTGATACTTATTTAATCAACCCTGAAAGGATGAAAGGCAAAGT
>NC_069010.1:4889295-4890073 GCF_001194135.2 Octopus bimaculoides
TATATATATATATATATATATATATATATAACATTTATAGCTTTGTGTGAGTGCATGTGTTTGCAATGAATACTGCTTCAAGAAAAAAAAAAAAAAACAACATTGTGTTTACATCTAATAACACAGCAGTGCAACAAACAGAGACTGCCACAGCAAGTACCAATTAAGTACTGGATTTGATATAATAGATCAAAACTTTTCAGGGTGTTGCCCCAGCATGGCCACAGTCAAGTGACTAAAGCAAGTAAGAGAGTAAAGAAATACATTCTTCCAAAACTATTATCCAAATTGTATCGCCTCCTCTTTTTTTTAATGATGATATAGTGTTATTTGATAGCAATTTGGCTGTTTTTTACTAGCAGGTCATGCAACCACTAAGGTGTTTCATTGTTGGTTTGTCCTACATGAAATCGCCAACCCTGGTTAAATTATACAGGTAACCTTTCAGTATATTTCTAAAATTCCATTTGCCAATCAACTTCAGAGTGCTGAAAAATTCCACAGGTTCGACAACCAGCTTTCGTTTCTTCAGATCATTCTATACCAAAGTCACAAAACCAATTCTTTGTGTTTCACATCAGTAAAAAAAAAAAAATGCTTATATAAATTTATTTATAATGAAATATTTTACTAAAGTTCTTGGTGAATGGCTTCTTAAATATTAATGTTTTTCCCAAAAAACAAATGATACACACACACACACATATATATATATATATATATATGTGTGTGTATATCCAACTTAATGTGGAGGTCTTGTTACAACACCAAGCAGTGT
>NC_069010.1:4890239-4891861 GCF_001194135.2 Octopus bimaculoides
AGATCACATATCATGTGTCTACTAAGACCGGATAATTCCCTTTGAGAATTATCTAGTCTTAGTAGACACATGACGTGATCTTCTTCTAGCACATTGGCAGTCCACCTAGTGGCCTCCTTTATATATATTTTTATATCTACACACATATATATATATATATATATATGTGTGTGTATATCCAACTTAATGTGGAGGTCTTGTTACAACACCAAGCAGTGTGTTATTAGCGTTGAAAGATCCTCTCGAATGGGTGCTTGGTGCATAAAAGCACACACACACACATGGATTGTAGCAGACGAGAACCATCTGTTATGAGTGCTGGAAGCCCCGTATCATGTTCTTTCAGTCTACTTGACATCATCAGTGGGAGGTGCCTGGTCACCGCTTGCCAGTCAAATCTTGCTGCTATGATATATAGAATTTCAGAATCTTTTCAGGCACTGATGTTGTAAATAGCCAACAGGCTTATTAAAAAATTAATTACTAATGATGGAAGAGTCATTAATACCAAAATGTAATCTTTGTATTCGACTTAAACATGGATGTGTTGTTAGAACACCAAATACTGTGTTGGATATAAAGATTACCTTTGTGTGTTCGTACTGCTTCTTTCTCTAATAATTAATATATATATAAATTAATATATATATAATTCTAGAGTATCACAACTTTGCCTTTTTTTCAAAAAGCAGTGATACCAGTGTTGCACTGGTGTCTTTACAAACTAAATCAGTCCAGCTGTGATTGTAGTTTAAAGCAGAGAGCATGAGGTTTCTTTTGGATTCAGGTACCAAATTGTAATGCCAAAGGAATCGGTCATTTTATGAGAGGAAACGTCAGAAGAGACAAGGAGGTCAAGGGTCATGAGTTTGATAAATCTTGACAGTGTCGGCTTTCGTTCATGTCATTACCAACGGCATCGATAATGTCCAAGAGCAACTCTCGCTTTAGATTCCGTATCTGTGGTAAACGAGCCACCTGTAACGAAAGAGAAAGACAGAGAGACATTGAGTGAGAGAAATATATCTATTTATCTATACACACACACATGACTGTGTCTTCATGCATACGTATTCTTATATTTGCATAAGTGTGTGGTGGGGCAAAATGAGTAACCAGGGTGAAATAAGCAATTTTTGATTTCTTGTTATTTTTTCACTACCTGTTTTGAAATCCTTACATTGCATTTATTATTTCATCTTTAGGAGTAAAAATTGGTCAGCATGGTTGAGTCTAAACACAGGTGAGTCTAAAACATAGTCAGGTGACAGGTTCTTTTTCAAGAAATTTTTCCTGCTAATAAGCGACGGAGTGCCAACAACAAATTACATCAAAACTGGGGCATTTTGATGCCAGAAAAATTTGGATACAGCCTTCAGGGTCCAACCCATTACTCTGCTTTGTTTTTATGTTCATTAAAGTGGAAAATCCTTTTTTGCAAAGGTAGGTTGTTGCAAAAGGCGGCAACTTTTTGATTGCCTCTTCATGCCAGAAGAAAAACTTCTGTCGTAACAAGGAACAGGTTTTTTTTTTTTTATATAACTTTACTTATTACCCCCAAGAATTCTATTTTTACTCCACTTGGGGTAATTTACTTCAGTTTGTTGATCCCTCAACTATTG
>NC_069010.1:4893561-4897592 GCF_001194135.2 Octopus bimaculoides
GGGGGGAGGGGCTAAAATGATAAAATCAACCCTGGCGGCATTTCAACCCGGACGGACAAAATGCCGCTAAGCATTGTGTCCGGTGTGCCAATGCTGCTTCCAACTCACTGTCTTATTTCAGTTTAATATGGAACACTCTCTGAGTGGTTGGCGTTAGGAAGGGCATCCAGCTGTAGAAACTCTGCCAAATCAGATTGGTGGCTGGTGTAGCCATCTGGTTTTCACCAGTCCTCAGTCAAATTGTCCAACCCATGCTAGCATGGAAAGCAGACGTTAAATGATGATGATGATGGGGCAACAGCATATCGACATTGTATCTGTAACATCGATAATTCTACATAGAAGCTGGCAGAATCGTTAGCAGGCCAGGCGAGATGCTTAGCGGTATTTCGTCTGTCTTTACGGTTTGAGTTCAAATTCCATCAAGGTCAACTTTGCCTTTCATCCTTTTTGGGTCGATAAATTAAGTACCAGTTGCGTACTGGGGTTCGATCTAATCGACTGGCCCCCTTCCTAAAAATTTCGAGCCTTGTGCCTAGAATAGAATGCAGAGGACGTGCATCAACTGGAACTCTCGACGTCGTAAGCGACGGAGTGCCAACAACAACATGTTTATAAGAGATGCTTTCTCAAGATGAACACTGCAGTTTCAAGGCTTTCAATAGTATATCTGTGTTAAGCATGATATACAACATGCTCTTTAGATAAATACAATAAATAAAATATAAAAAAAACAAAAAAAATCATTCTCACTTTCTCTCTCTCTGAGACTTACCTGCAGTCTGTTATTAGTGAAACCATAAAAATACGGGGCAGAAAATAGATAGAGGGAATCCTCTGGGGGCATGGTGACATCGCCATAGTAAATGTAACGCATCAGACTGCGGAAAGCCTGCAATGAGGGAACCATTTCTCCAATAGCAATCTGGAAGACAAAAAAAAAAGGGGGAGAGTAAGAAGGGTTACAAAAGAGGAGGTGGAGGAGGGAGAGAGCAAGGCTGAAAGAAACATAATGAGGGGGAGGGGTGTTTTGGGTACGACCTTAAACTGCTTCTAGCGGTGGGGCCCTGACTTGGGAATTTCTGGGTTTTGACGAGTGTGGAACCTCGTCTTAGCCCTTATTGCTCTGAGGGCTATCTCTGACCCCGGAGTAGTAGCACCTGTGAAAACTGGATCTGGTGGATTGTGTGGGAGAAACCTTCGTGGGTCAACAGAAGGGAAGGCAGCTACAGCAACACACTGTGGAAATATGGAAAGCAAAATGAGGCCCTAAGGACATCTTGGTCATCTACTGCATTTGTCTTGGCCCCTGGTTGAAGATGGTCATGGACAAGAGAGCGATGTCGACAGTAACTCTTCTTTATACGGAATATTACCACTCGACAGGGTCCCAGTTATGGGTTAATTAGCGTCTTAGGGTTTGCCAACCTCTGCGTGTAAAGACAGGATCTAGCAGAATTTGTGGAAGAAACCTTCATGGTTCAATGGAGAGGAAGGCGCACACAGCAATATATTTGTGAGGTGCAGAGAGCAAGATGGGGCACGCAAGACATCTTGGTCATCCACTACATCCATCTCTATCCCCAGTCATCTACCTTGACCTTGTTTTGCCCCCTGGTTGAACATGGTCATGGGCATGATAGGGAGGTTGATGGTGAATAACTGTTCATCATCATCATCGTCGTTTAACGTCCGCTTTCCATGCTAGCATGGGTTGGACGGTTTGACTGAGGACTGGTGAAACCGGATGGCAACACCAGGCTCCAATCTGATCTGGCAGAGTTTCTACAGCTGGATGCCCTTCCTAACGCCAACCACTCAGAGAGTGTAATGGGTGCTTTTACGTGTCACCCGCATGTATGTATGTAGATTAATGCCTCAATATACACATTAATTTATTCCCAGAGACAGCTTCTAAAGTGAAAACTCATAAAGCAGAGCAATAATTTCCCATAGTAGCAATGTTATAAATCGTAATTTGTTTCCAGTAAAATATTCTACCTATAGAATTTATAATACTCATAAATAAATGGCAATAAAACAACAGTACAATGTAAAGAACAATTTATGTAAAGTAAAAAAAAAAGTATCAAGATCATTTATAATAAAAAATATAGTTACTATAATTGTTTTCACTATCACGTTTACCTTGACGGTATTGTCTTCGGGCATAAATGAGCGGAACATTGCCTCGAAGTAGCTGCTCCTCGCTGCCAATATGGACTTGTGGGCTGGGATTAAGATTCCATCCAGGATCAGAATTATATCACAGAATTCCATGCCAACCACTTTGAGGAAGTTCTCCATGTCTTTCTCTAGGGTGTTTGCTGCAATGAGAAAAAAAACAATCAGAATTAGAAACCACTGTTGTTAGGCAACCAAGAAGCATGTACGCACAGAAACATGGACACAAAACAGGGCAGGTTATGAAACCAAGTTCTATCAACCTGTCATCAGAGGCTCCTTGTTACCATATATTTCTTCCTTTATTTATGATGGCGCCTCTGATGGCTGGCAAGATCAACTTTTGCATGCAACAAATGCACGTGTGTGTGTGTGTGTGTGTGTATAGAAGTGTCTTTTTGTGTGTCTCCCCACCACCGCTTGACAACAGGAATTGGTTTGTTTATGTCTCTATAACTTAGAGGTTTAGCAAAAGGGATTGAGAAAATAAGCACCAGGCTTAAGAAAAGAAACCCTGGGGTCGATTTGTTCAGCTAAACCCTTCAAGGTCGTGCCTGAGCATAACTGTAATCGAAGACCCGGCAAGCCAAGTGAGACCATAACCTGTGGCCTCTGCCAGTGGTGTAACCGGCCCACTTATGCGTACCTTTCCTTCATTGGACGACACTAGACTCTGCTTGCAAAGACCTGTTGAGGCAAGTGAAATCGAATTCAAATTCAATGACACCACTGCTTGACTGGCATCCGTGCTTAGTGGAGCGCTAAGAGCCACCATTCGAGCGTGATTGTTGCCAGGGCTGCTGACTGGCTCCCGTGCTGGTGGCACGTCTGATGCTCTACCGATCCAGCTTCGGTGGAGTTTGAACTCAGACCACAGAGAGCTGCAACAAAAACTGCTAATAATTCGCTATTACTGTTCAACAACCTCACTCTTAACAACAACAACAACAACAACAACAACAGCAACAACAAAAATATTACTAACAATTGTTGGGGTCAGTTTGAGGGTCAGGTAGGGTCCTGAACTGGGGTTGTTGTTTCCGTCGAATGATCTCAACCATAAGGGGTTGGTCGAGGGTCTCAAATTCCTTGCTCATTATGATCTGGCTGTAGTTGCTCTCTTTGACAATAAACTTCAAACAATATTCCTGCAAGGGACAAAAAAAAAAAAAAAGACAAAAATTAAAAAAAAACAAAAAAAACCCCAAAAAAACAAGTAAAAGATAAAAGATTTGCCCACCCCTACTTGACATTACAGCAACAAACATGTCTGCTTTTATATCCTGCCACAGGTTGGTATAAATAAATTATGCAAAGGAGTTTCAATCAATGTGTTCACACGAGGTACTTCAGGAGGTACTTCACGAGGTACTTCATGAGACTACCAAAGCACTCTTTCTGACTACTACCGACCTCTACTCTTTATAAGAGTTCGGTTTGTCCATTCTCTAATCCGCCAGGGGTGTCAATGACTCTCGCCACAACATCTGTGTTAAATGGTGCTGTACTAATTCTACTAATACAGCACTCCAGTGCTGTTTTTAGCCCCACTGATCTATTTTAAAACGGGGGCCACAGTTTTCATTAATGTTTTACGTAGTGTTTTTGGTACGGAAAGACTTTCAAACTTCGTATACTTATCTATTTTGTGTTATAGAACAGAAAAATATTTTTGTATTCGAATTTATTTCATGTAAAAAATTGTCTTATTTCGATAATTTCAACCAATCACTGACAAGTATTCAGTTGTTTATATTTACTCCTTTGGCTGATTAAGCGGTGTAAAGCGTATTTAATCTCCATAACTTCTTGCTTTTTTCATTTTCTTTTTTTTTTCTTCGTTTTAT
>NC_069010.1:4897777-4898728 GCF_001194135.2 Octopus bimaculoides
TCTTTTTTTTTTTTAAGAAGACTAAGAGAAAAAAGATGTTTTATATGACACATTCTACCAGTGTTCCAAGTTTCAAAGTGTTTCGTTAAGAAAATACTGTGGCCCCCGTTTTAAAATAGATCCTGGTTTTCTAGCAAGCCTTCTCATCAGATTGTCCACTGACAACCTGTCCATGCAACAGGTTGTACTGGATTCCATGTTGCCTTTAGCACTCATCAGAGATCCTACATGTGACCTGACACAGACAAACACACACACACACACACACATATATATATATATATATATGTAGGCATAAGTGTGTGGTAAGAAGCTTGCTTCCCAACCACATGGTTTCAGGTTCAGTAGAAGACACTTGCCCAAGGTGCCACGCAGTGGGAATGAACCCGGAACCATGTGGTTGGTTAAGCAAGCTACTTACCACACAGCCGCTCCTGTGCCTATTTAACTATTTTGATAGAACCCCCTCCTGGGACCGCACTTTGTTTTATGATATAAGTCTTATGCTTTAAAGTGGTCTCAGTCAAAACTTCCCATCAAAATTCCATGTTGGTTTAAGTTCAAAAGACCGGCTTTGGCTCAGTTGCGTACTGTATTGGAGTTGGTCTAATCCAGGGGTTTTCAAACTTTTTGACTTGCGGACCCCTTTATATTTCAGGCTTTACCTTAGGGACCCCCTTATAAACGCTTATGAAATTTAAACATAAATATTTGCTTAAAATAACATATATTTTTACATTTATTTATTTAACAGTATTTAACAAATAGGTTTATTGTCAATTAAAAGATTTCGATTAAAAAACATATATAAAATCAAATTGCCCATAAAAAGCATTTGCTGTCTATGGACCCCCTGTCTTGTCCTTGTGGACCCCCTGTGGTCCGCAGACCACAGTTTGAAAAGCCCTGGTCTAATCGACTGGCCCCCCCTCCCCAAAAATTTCGGGCCTT
>NC_069010.1:4898910-4900708 GCF_001194135.2 Octopus bimaculoides
GAAAGGTGTTCCCTACCTTGATGAAGTCCAGTTTCAATGCTGCAGAATTCTGTAAAGCTACCAGAACATTCTTATGCCCAATACATGCTTCCAGGTAGTGGATACATAGTTGCTCCAGTCTGGTCATGTTGAACTGAAAGCGGAGAGGGGAGAGAGAGAGAGAGAGAGAGAGAGAGAGATGATACATAGTTGTCAGTGGTTGTGGAAGCGGTGAAGTTGGTGGGGTGGGTGACGGTGTTGGTGGGGGTGTTGGTGATGGTGTTGTTTGTGTTGTTGTTGGTGCTGGTTGTAGCGGAGGTGATGTCCTTGCTGTTGGTGGTTGTAGTGGTGTTGGTGGTGGTGAAGGTGGTGTTGGTGTTGTTTGTGTTGTTGTTGGTGCTGGTTGTAGTGGAGATGATGTTGTTGTTGCTGATTGTAGTTGTGGTGGCATTGTATGTAGTGGTGTTGGTGGTAGTGTTGGTAACTGTGGTAATTTTGTAGTGGCGCGAAATTATGGCCGCCATTAAGGAAGTACAATCTATCTACGCATGCGCAAGGGACTTGCCTTCCCGGAAGCCCCTCGAGTGCGCATTCGTAGTAAAACCAGTACTTAAAGCGCTTCTTTCGTTTTCTAACTCTCTTCAGCATGATACCTTCGACGTGGCAACACCTTGCTCCTCAACGAAGCACTCTTGAGCGCTATAACTTCGACGTGGCAACAACTTGCTCCTCTCAGATGCCTCAACAAAGCCTTTAACCTTCCAATGCTGATTACAAGTTAACCAGCGGCTGCCAGGCTGAATAACACAGGATTTGTAAAACCAAGCATCACCAAAAATAAAACTTATTTTCATTATGTTGTTAATTGTTCTACTGTTTCTTCATATATAATTTTGTTGAAAGGTGATAGAAAGAGAGACTAATGTCTCTATTGCAACTATCAACCTCTTACACATGTTAAAATATATATTCAACAACAATAACAACAACACTCACCTGTACAGAAAGCCGGTAAACATCCATCATCAACAGAATTACTTCATTGCTTGTTGGCTCTTGACCTGTAACAACAATATATACCCCAATATAAACACACAGATTTAACCCTTTCGTGTTCACATTATTCTGCCAAAGTTAATGCTTTTTTTATCCACATTGTTTTGAACTAATCGTACATTAACTCGTAGCTATGAGATTTTGATGAGGTAGCTGTTAATTTTTAAAACGATATTGTAGGATTGGTGTGAGAGACTAGATCTGGCCAGTTTGAGTATAAAACAGGCAGAATACTTTTGGCCGGATATGGCCGGTTTAAATGCTAAAGGGTTAAGGCAGAGAGCTGGCAGAATCGTTAGCATGCCGGGCAAAAATGCTGAGTGACATTTCATCTGTCTTTACATTTTAAGTTCAAGTTCCGCCAGGGTTGACTCTGCTTTTTATCCTTTCAGAATCAATAAAAATAAGTACCAGTTATGTACTGGGGTCAATGCAATCATTTTACCCACCTCCTCCGAAATTGCTGGCCTTGTGCCAAAATAGGCTTTTATGGGTTTTTACAATGAGTAACCTTTCAAAGTGCCTCCCCCTATTGGGAGTTTTACTTGTTATATTTTTTTGCTGTTATTTTAATGTTTACATGGACCTTTCTTTTTCGCAAAACCCTTTGTACATTTCATCCTGTGTTTGTCCTTACATGTTTTTAATTTATATTAGCCCTTGTGGCCAATAAAACCAGAATTAATTTTTATCATTATTATTATTATTAAAATCCCTCACAAGGCATTGGTTGGCTCAGGGTTATATATATATATATATATAT
>NC_069010.1:4900853-4901498 GCF_001194135.2 Octopus bimaculoides
AGTCTGAGATTTTGTTAAATAACAAGCCTAACATTTTGTGTGTGTGTGTGTGTGTATGTGAGTGAGAGAAAAGGGGGGGGGGCAGTCTGACACTAGCCAGTTGTACTCAACCAGGTTCCATATGGCCCTTGGGGGGGTCTATATAAGATTTTGTTGTTAAAATTTAAGTACAATAAATTGTTTATGTTTCTACAATATGCAAAATATTTAACCGTTTAGCATTTAAACCGGTCATATCCAGCCGAAATATTCTACCAGTTTTATACTCAAACTGACCAATCCAGCCTCTCACACCTACCCGGCAACGCCATTCTAAAAATAAAGAATCACATCATCAAAATCTTAAAGCTACGAGATGACTGAAACAAGTAAACGAGTAAAAGAGAAAAGAGTGTATATATATATATATGTATATATTCTGCCAAATCAGACTGGAGCCTGGTGTTGCCATCTGGTTTCACCAGTCCTCAGTCAAATCGTCCAACCCATGCTAGCATGGAAAGCGGACGTTAAACGATGATGATGATGATGATGATGATGATGATGATGATGATGATGATATAATCGAATTAAAACATAGGGTAAAAATCAGATATTAATTAATATCGATTTATTACCAGGAAGCTAGCACATTGAAAGAATCCG
>NC_069010.1:4902870-4903685 GCF_001194135.2 Octopus bimaculoides
ACATTTATTACTCAGAGATTTTCTATAGCAAAAGAAATCCCAGCAGAGGCAATACAACAGACATTATGATGATGATGATGATGGTGGTGGTGGTAGTTGTGCTGGAGCTAGAGGTGGTGGTGGAAGTGGTGGTGTGATGGTGATGGTGATGATAATGACAATGATACATACCTGGGTGTCATCTGTTTGGTATTTGGCAGCATCAACAGCTGTTATCTCCTGCATCTGGAAAAAGACACAAAATCGGCCACAAACTTTAAAACGGGCTTAAAAGGGGGGTCAAAGTTAAAAAGGAAGCAAGTGGACATTTGAAATATATCTTAAACCCAATCAAATTGATTTTTAGCAAGTGGTATCTTTACCCTTCTTTTCTTCAAATAATTTATATTATTCCTGTATAGGTAGAAGTTTTGCTAGCCACCTCATTATTACTGTTTTTAACAGTAATAGTACTTCACATATTTACTTTTATATATATATATATTTATATTTATATAAGGGCATTACTATAGAATAACGCCTCACGCCATGAGGGACTCTAAGGTCAGACTACCATAAAAAGCACATTTTTACCGAATGCGAGGAAATGCAACTCTCAAAGCCAACCCCTTAAAAACAGACTGAATTATAGATCATGATTTCGTAGTTATTGTAGTATTATACAACTTCTACTCGTCAGTATAATATGGTCAAGAAAAATAGAAATAAACAGTGAATCAACATACCAAACGAACACCGAAATGATGGATTTTTTCCCTTATGAGGTTTTTTTCACGCTAGCTACTTGATAAATTGTCTTCTGGGCGATTGAGCAA
>NC_069010.1:4904204-4908567 GCF_001194135.2 Octopus bimaculoides
TATATATATATATATATATATATATATCCTACATTGTTAAGTGTCTCATAAAAAAAAATCAAACCCCTGAAGTGACCAAAGTGTAGTGGACTTACCAATTGGGTCCGGGCCCTTTTAATCTTTATTTTCAACAGGGGAGAACGGGCGGCCACCAAAGCTATATGAGCTGGAATCTCTACCTTTTCCTGAAAAAAAAGAGAAAAAAAAAGGCACAGTTGACCATTCACTATACATTGGTTTCAAATTAGGGCACAAGACCAACAAGTTTAGGGAGAAGGCAAGTCCTCAGTTTTTAGCTGGTCCCTATTTCATTGATCCTGAAAGGATGCAAGGCAAAGTTGACCTCGGCGGAATTTGAACTCAGAACATAAAGATGACCAAAATGCTGCTAAGCGTTTAGCGTGGTGTGCTAACAATTCTGCCAGCTTGCTACCTTACCAGTTAATATATATTGACAATATTACAGATGACCAGTCAACTGGTCAACACAAATTGACAACATTATGATTGACTGGTCAAGATGTTATGATAGTGTTATACTTGACAGGTAAACATGAAGCACAGCTGACCAGCCAATACACATTGGCAATATTATGGCTCATCAGTCAACATATATTAACATGGTCAATTGGTCAACACATTTGACAATATTACGATTCATTGGTCATAATGATAATGTTATATAATTGACTGGTCAATATGAATTACTGCTGGCCAATTAACTGATCAACATAAGTTAAATCATTTTAAATTTATGAAAGACATATCTCAGAAAACAACAGAATATTCTGGTAAAATGTAGAGGAAGCAACTATTATTATTATTAAGGCGGAGAGCTGACAGAAACATTAGTGTGTCGAAAGAAATGCTTAGCAGTATTTCGTCCACCGCTACATTCTGAGTTCAAATTCTGCTGAGGTCAACTTTGCCTTTCATCCTTACACAACACACAAGCCTGGTCTGGGAATTGAACTCACAATCGCACAGTTGTAAGCTGGATGATCTAACCACTGAACAATGTGCCTTCACACACTTTATATCATTAGAACACTAACACACACACACATTAACTGACCTTATCGGAACACACACACACACACACACACACATTCTCTCTGTCCTTACCGATCCCACGATGAAGGAAACATCACAGAACTGACGACTTTCCAGCAGACGTTCATAATCTTCATGAAGAGTACACTTTGGGTAACTGGAGAACTGCAAAAAGAGGAGGGGAAAAAAAAAAGGGTCCATTCTTTAAAAATAATTTTCACCTTTTAATAGCAAAGTTTAAAACTTGTGAGTTCAAAATAATTTTGGTTGGTTGGCTAGCTGGCTTCATGCCCTTGTTTGACGGGGCTTGGCTCATTCCAAATTAGTGGTCCCAGATGTGAATCATGTGCAGAGCCAACAAGGTCCACCAGTGCTTGCCATTGCTGGCAATCCCATACTAGCCTCGCTGCATCCTCCAAGGTGACAGTGAGCCTTTGGAGACCTTCCCCAATCACGTCCAGCCATCTGGTGTGGGGGCCTGCCACTACGGAAGTCCTGCTGGTGCCATTGCTCAATCGCCCAGAAGACAAAAAGCTCCACATCTACAATGCATTGGTCTTCTCAATTCTCCTTTAACGAGTAGAAACGTGGCCCCTCTTAAAGACACCTGGTAATGAGGATTGATAGCTTTGACAGCAGGCCTGAGAACCATTAAGAACATCAGACGATACCATCGTGTTTCCAACAAAGAAATGTGCGTGCGCATGCACCAGCCCATAGCCTCCTACCTCATAGCTATCCGTGGCATGTGCTGGTATGGACATATCCTCCATCTCCCACTAGATCATCCTATAAAGGTATACTCTCAAAATTATTTTACTGGATTTTAATGTAAAACTTATAAAATATACTGAGGTCAATGTGTGCATATGCATGCATGTGTGTGTGTGTGTGTGTACATGTTTATCCCTTACCTGGAATCTGTATATCTCTCCACTGCGGACATTATTGTCCACTGTGCCACCAAATATATACATTGCATCTGCAACAACGGCAGCAGCGTGAAACAAGCGTCCAGTCGGTACCTGCAACAAGAAGCATCAAAACCCATCTCTGTGAGAAAAAAGTAACAACAACAACAACAACAACAAATATGAGGGGGGGAGGTGAATCGGTGCATGGCCACAAACTTAGGTGGCGTGGAGCAAGGGTACAGTCCCTTACAATCATCCTTATCACCTTCAGCCCCCACCAAGGCATTACTGTCAGGAGATCCCCCCCCCCAAGACATACAAGGTTGATTTACTCATCACGCATGGCGTATTAAATGAGCAAGATCATAAAAATTCCCCTGAACGAGACCCCTGTCTGTCTCAGAGTTACTCATTCACATCCTTTCACACACATTTTTAGGGTCTTAGTGATTCACATGAAAAAAGGAATTGGATCTTTTTCGTTGTCTTCCAACCACAAATTTTAATCTGAAAATTTTCCAAAAAAAAAATCTACTTTTGATATAGTTTTGCACGTTGATGACAAATATCACATATGTTATTCTGGAAGATTTATGATTAAAGAAGTTAGAAGCAAGTTATGTATTTCAGGGGTGTATATTCCGGGAGTGCTAGGTCTCCGCATCGGAAATGGCAAATCTAATATATAAATCCGGTTCTGTCTGTCTGTTTTTTTGTGCGCTTATAACTCGAGTATTATTCATCCGATTGCACCGAAATAACATAGTCTCTGACATTAAAATAAAAAAAGCCAAGGAAATAGCTTTGATTATAAGTCTGCCTCAATCAGACTTAGCCTGGGGTTAAACAACAACAACAACAGATCTATTGTGGTTTTACCTGACTATCTCTGGAAGGTTCTATCACTGACCAGGTTTGGGAATCCAAATCAAAACTAGAAAGAGAGAGAGAGAAATGGTGTAACAGGCAGACATCATCATAGAATAACATACATACATATAGACAAATAATATACATACATGCAGACAATATACGAGGGTGAGTCAAAAAGATTTCAATGCTAGAAAACTGACAGGATGGTACCCACAACTTCTTTTACTCACCAATGAAGGTCATTCGGTAGTGTTTGTCCAGTGGCGCCACCAAAGACATAAAGGTGACGATCATAAGCAACCATGGTGTGGCCATACCGCTTCTCTGGTGGAGGGGGTGCTCCCCGAAGGATGTGTTCCGTTGAGATAATCGTCCACCTGACAACAACAGGAATGAAACAGTTATTAACAATCATTTACATAGTAATTAAACATTGATTTGATATTAATTAACCAGTGAGTTTGACATTCATTAGGTAGGTATACAATTGCTTATTCATTGCACCCCATGTCAAATGTGGTGCGCACATGAAAAAACTGCACTAGTGCAGGCACGGGCATGGCTGTGTGGTAAGTAGCTTGCTTATCAACCACATGGTTCTGGGTTCAGTCCCACTGCGTGGCACCTTGGGCAAGTGTTTTCTACTATAAGCCTTGGGCCAGCAAAAGCCTTGTGAGTGGATTTGGTAGACGGAAACTGAAAGAAGCCCACCGTATATATATCTTTTACTCTTTTACTTGTTTCAGTCATTTGACTGTGGCCATGCTAGAGCATGTCTCTTTTTTTTTTTTTTTTTTTTTGGGACGAGGGGGCCTGACCTGTAGCTAAACAACAACAACAACAAAACAGGGAGAGAGAGAGATTAGTAAGACAACGAACTTACTGGTTCTGATCAAATCTAAACTGGAAAAGATTGTTGGTGATTTTGGCTCCACTTTGTCCTGAGAAGACAAACATTGAGTCCCTGGCCACAGCTAGGGCAAAGTTACAGCAGGTTGGCGGGATGTTCCCAGTTTGGTTGACCTGTAAACACAAGACAGGGTTAACCCTTTAGTGTTCAGATTATTCTAACAAACATAACATGCTTATTGATTCACATTGATTTGAATTAATCATGGATTATCTCATATCTTCAAGATCTTGATGGTGTAAATAGTTAATGTAGAATAACATTGTATTATAGGTGTGAGAGGAGGCGCAATGGTCCAGTGGTTAGGGTAGCGGACTCACGGTCACAGGTTCGCGGTTTCGATTCCCAGTCCGGGCGTTGTGAGTGTTTATTGAGCGAAAACACCTAAAAGCTCCACAAGGCTCCGGCAGGGGATGGTGGCGAACCCTGCTGTACTCTTTCACCACAACTTTCTCTCACTCTTTACTTCCTGTTTCTGTTGTGCCTGTAATTCAAAGGGTCAGCCTTGTCACACGCTGTGTCACACTGAATATCCCCGAGAACCACGTTAAGGGTACACGTGTCTGTGGAGTGCTCAGCCACTTGCACGTTAATTTCACGCGCAGCAGGCTGT
>NC_069010.1:4909290-4912249 GCF_001194135.2 Octopus bimaculoides
GGTGGTATTAGTCACAGTGGTGATGGAGGTGGTGTTGGTTGTGATGGTCATAGTGATGGCAGTTGTTGCTGTGGTGGTGGTTGTGATAGCGGTTGTTATTGTTATGGTGGTGGTGGTGGCGGTATTGGTTGCAGTGGTGATAGAGGTAGTGTAGGTCGAACGGTGATAGTAGTGGTGGTGATGATGATGATAGTGGCAATGGTTGTTGTTGTTGTGGTGGTGGTAGTGATAGTGGTGTGGTGGTATTAGTCACAGTGGTGATGGAGGTGGTGTTGGTTGTGATGGTCATAGTGATGGCAGTTGTTGCTGTGGTGGTGGTTGTAACCTCTGAGCCATGCGCTTTCACTCATTTTCATAATTAGCATAAAAAACTACATTAATACACCAAATCTGAAATCAATTGGAACAAAATTTAAGGCATTGAAAAGTGCGAGCCAAACAGAAAAGAACACCATTTGGCTCTCTATTTGTCCTGCATAGTTCCATAGGGAACAACAACAACAACAATGGCATGAAGAACAGAATCAAGAAATGCGGGCCCTTACCTGAAGCCATTGCTTACAGTCCCCTTCTAGAGAAATAGTCCACATGTCATTTAGCCTGGCATTACCGTCGTAACCAGCAAAGATCCAGAGCTTCTGGTCATAGACGGCGGCACCATGCGCGGCTCTGGCCACTGGCATCCTGCAATAGAAGAATCGATCCACAAAACACCATTAACAACAGGAGAAAATTCCAGAATTTTCCGATGTCTAAGCATTACCTTTTTTTTTACAGCTTTCTGATTGCTCTTTTATTCTTTTCCTTGTTTCAGTCGTTTGACTGTGGCCATGCTGGAACACCGCCTTTAGTCGAGCAAATCGACCCCAGGACTTATTCTTTGGAAGCCTAGTACTTATTCTATCAGTCTCTTTTGCCGAACTGCTAAGTTACGGGGACGTAAACACACCAGCATCGGTTGTCAAGCGATGTTGGAGGGGGCAAACACAGACACACATACACACACACACACATATATATATATATACATATACATATATATGACGGGCTTCTTTCAGTTTCCTTCTACCAAATCCACTAGTAGAAGACACTTGCCCAAGATGCCACGCAGTGGGATTGAACCTGGAACCATGTGGTTAGTAAGCAAGGTACTTACCACACAGCCACTCCTACGCCTAACTTGCTGTTAATTTTTGTTCATCATAGGGCACACGGAATCACAAGAAGTGGTTTTACGCCAGCAGAGCAGTTAGGGTATAACAGAGGGACAGAGATAGGGGTCTTCATTATTAATGTCCATCTTCCATGCTGGCATGGGTTCTATGGTTTGACAGAAGCTGGTAAAGCGGCGAGCTGGCAGAAACGTTAGCACGCCGGACGAAATGCTTAGCGGTATTTCGTCTCCCGCTACGTTCTGAGTTCAAATTCCGCCGAGGTCGACTTTGCCTTTCATCCTTTCGGGGTCGATAAATTAAGTACCAGTTATGCACTGGGGGTCAATGTAATCGACTTAATCCCTTTGTCTGTCTCTGTTTGTCCCCTCTATGTTTAGCCCCTTGTGGGCAATAAAGAAATAAGAAGCTGGTAAGTTGAAGAGCTGCACTGGTTCCATTGTCTGTTTCGGCATGGTTTCAACAGCTCAATGACTTTTCTAATGCCAACCACTATAAAGAGAGTAGTGGGAAGATTTCTACATGGCACCAACATCAGTGGGGTTCCTCTCAGCTGGGAAAGGGAGTAGAACCAAGGGAAGTGTTTGTGTGCCACTTCCCTTGTATGATAGAGGGACAGAGACAGTTGTCTTACTATAGAGGAGATACTTAGCTACCTGAGTAGAAAAGAGAGGAGGGGAGCACATCATAGGCTTCTTTTAGTTTCCATCTATCAAATCCACTCACAAGGTTTTGGTTGAACCAAGATTACAATATAAGACACTTGGCCAAGGTGCCGTGCAGTGGGACTGAACCTGGAACCCATGTGGTTGGGTAGCACGGTTCTTACCACGCAACCAAATATAATGTATGTAATGTGCTTTGGACAGGACATGGTCCTTTCTCATTGCTAGAAATGGTAGTGAAGTCAAAGCAGTCCAGAAAGGGAGACACGGCAAGGCAAGAGTTATGATAATGCCTACTTACTGTCCTTCGAATTTCCATTTGAGCCATTGTCCAGTGGTGAATTTGTACTCAAAGAGGTCATTTTTGTTGGTCAAGTTGGAATTAGAATGGATGTCCCCTGTATAACCACCTGAAAAGATATCAAAAAATATATTTCAAATTATCTTTCATGTGCATGTATATATATGTATTTAAAAAAAAAATCAACCTATACATACATACATACATACATACATACATACATACATACATACATACATACATACATCAATCAACCTTTGAACGTTGCGCCTTACAGGGGCAAAGTGGTTGAGTACCTTCCGAGCGTTGGACCTGACGGAGGCAAAGTGGCTGAGATGACAGATGCCTTTCATCCTTTTGGGGTCGATTAAATAAGTACCAGTTACGCACTGGGGTTGATATAATCGACTTAATCCGTTTGTCTGTCCTTGTTTGTCCCCTCTGTGTTTAGCCCCCCTGTGAGTAGTAAAGGAATAAGAAATAAGTAATACTTTACCGAAGACAAACATGCTTTGGTCATAAACAACAGTGGAGTGATGATAGCGCTGGAGAGGAGGTGTTCCAGTAGTAAAGGCCCTGGAAGGGACAGAAAAGATGGGGGTATAATAAAAGCTGTTAAATCGGGTGATTACTGCAAAGGGACAGAAAATAACTGAATAATTTTGTGTGTGTTAGAGAGAGAGAGAGAGAGATAGAGTAACAGAGAGAGAGAAAGAGAAAGACAGAGAGTGTTTCTGGCAGAATGCAGTTACCTTTTACTTGTTTCAGTCATTTGAGTGTGGCCATGCTGGGGCACTGCCTTGAGCAACTTTAAGCCAAAC
>NC_069010.1:4912835-4917045 GCF_001194135.2 Octopus bimaculoides
ACATCTAACCCGCTAGAAAGAGCAGCCAAAGTTATCTACACCACAAAATTAGGGATAATTTCGAAAAGGAATGGAAAATAAAAACATTTACCATCTATATTCCGAACCAGGTTTCAAGTTATTTTAGCAAAACAAGTTATTTTGCGAGGCCAACTATCATCAGCAGAATAGCCTAGACCGACATGCATGCACGGGGCACTCCATAGAGAACTGTGTGTGCGCATATTTGTGTGTGTGTGTGTGTGTGTGTTTGTGTGTCTGTGTTTGTCCCCTCACATCGCTTGACAACTGATGCTGATGTGTTTATGCCCCTGTAACTTAGTGGTTCAGTAGAAGAGATCGATAGAATAAGTACTAGGCTTACAAAGAATAAGTCCTGGGGTCAGTTTGTTCGACTAAAGGCAGTGCTCCAGCATGGCTGCAGACAAATCACTGAAACATGTAAAAGAATAAAGGAATATATATGATGTGCTTCTTTCAGTTTCTGTCTCTCAAATCCACTCACAAGGCTTTGGTCAGCTTGAGGCTATAGTAGAAGACACTTGCCCAAGGTGCCACAAAGTGTGACTGATCCCAGAACCATGTGATTGGGAAACACTTTTTAACCACCACATAGCCACACCTGCGTCATAACCATGCCTTCACCATAGCCACACCTGTGCCATGACCACGCCTGCACCATAAATATACATAAATATATATTGGGTTGGCAAGAAAGTAATTTCGTTTTTCACAAATAGAGTTACAATTTTTTTGAATAACTTTTGTCAACGTTAGGATTCTTTTCCTTTCGACATTAGATAGCTGTTACTTTTAGCTTATTTTTTAAGCAAATTGCACATAATTCTGTTTACAGCTGTTGGTTCAGTGTCAATTTTAACATGGAGTGTAAAAACAAACATTTGGGCCATATTTTACTTTTTTACTTCTGTAAATGCAAGAAAGCTGCTGAGGCTCTCAAAGACATATGTGAAGTTTATGGTGTTGATTACATAACAGAATGCACATGTCAGAGATATACAATCTCAACCCGTCTCTCTGTCTCTTGTCCAATCCTATGTAAAATGTCCAAACTGAAAAAAAAAAATCAATGTGAAACACTTACCTTCCCCAAGACTTATCCTTTACATCGAACCTGAGGAGATCATTCAGCATGGTTTTCCTGAAGATAAAATGGCAAAAACAGATAGAAATGACAGTCAGAAAGATTGAAAAAAGTGGTGAGCTGGCAGAACCGTTAGCACGCCGGGCGAAATGCTTAGCGGTACTTCGTCTGCCGTTACGTTCTGAGTTCAAATTCCGCCGAGGTCGACTTTGCCTTTCATCTTTTCAGGGTCGATAAATTAAGTACCAGTTACGCACTGGGGTCGATGTAATCGACTTAATCACTTTGTCTGTCCTTGTTTGTCACCCTCTATATTTAGCCCCCTGTGGGCAATAGAGAAATAAGAAAGATTGAAAACCCAGGGAAGTATCATTAACTTTTAGCATTTAAAACAGGCCACAGGCCATCCAAATATTCTCCCTGCTTTATGCTCAAATTGGTAAGATCTGACCTCTCATACCAATCCTACATAGTCATTCTATAAATAAACAAGCACATCAATGAAACATTGAAACAAGGTATCATCATCATCATCATCATAAATGTTTAATGTCTGCCCTCCATGCTGCCATGGGTTGGACAGTTTGATAGGAACTGGCCAGGCAGAAGACTGTAGTAGACTTCTGTGTCTGTTTTTGCAGGGTTTTTACAACTGGAGGCAGACTTATTACATGTGAGGAAGGGTTGTCTCAAGGCCTGGTAAAAACAGCAGTAATCAAGTGTGTGTTGCCTAGAGAGGAATATATCAAAATATTTAACAGGGAATAAATAGCATTACTAACCCGTTATCTCCACCAAAGACATAAATAGCTTCATTGAAGGCCACAACAGTGTGTTTGCTCCGTCTGGAAAAATAAAGAAGACAAAATAAGTCAGAAATCAAGAGGAACAGTATTTAAAGTTCTTATATAGGCGTAGGAGTGGCTGTGTGGTAAGTAGCTTGCTACCAACCACATGGTTCCAGGTTCAGTCCCGCTGCATGAAACCTTGGGCAAGTGTCTTCTACTATAGCCTCGGGCCGACCAAAGCCTTGTGAGTGGATTTGGTAGACGGAAACTGAAAGAAGCCCGTCGTATATATGTATATATATATATATATATATATATATATGTATATGTGTGTGTGTATATGTTTGTGTGTCACTGTGTTTGTTCCATCCCCCAACATCGCTTGACAGCCGATGCTGGTGTGTTTACGTCCTCGTAACTTAGCGGTTCGGCAAAAGAGAGACCGATAGAATAAATACTAGACTTCCAAAGAATAAGTCCTGGGGTCGATTTGCTCGACTGAAGGCAGTGATTCAGCATGGCCGCTGTCAAAATGACTGAAACAAGTAAAAAAGTAAAAGAGTAAAGAGTACATAATTTAAGAGACGATCTTCCATCTGAAGAATTTCTAATAGTTCTAAAAGGTTATTTAATTCTTTTGACATCAACCCACCATGAGACAACTTGAGTTCTGAGATACACAACTTATTTTGAAAGGTTCATATTTAAGTTAAAACTGCTCGCTATAATATTAAACAGCCTTTTTGAGTTATGGCTCAAACAGTCTTAATATCCCAATATATATTTGTAGGGTGCAACTATGAGCAACATTTAGTTCCTATTTATAGCAAGGTGAGACCAACAACGTAGATACATCTGTATTCATAGGTTGTTCAGCTCCAGGTTAACCCAGATTCGATAAAAACATCAATGATCAAAACACTCCAGTCGTGACCATCTCCTCTACTTTTGGTGACTGTATGTTTTGTAATGTCCTTTTCTTATTTAAGACGGTAGAGTGTAATAAAAGGGAGATTTTACACGGTAATTTTTCAGATAAACACCTGCACGATCTTTACTAGGGGGTTAGGGTTACGGTTAGGGACAGAATTCCCTAACCCAAACCCTAAAACCCTAACCGTAACCCTAAACCTGACCCTAAACACTCTAGTGAAGATCGCGCGGGTGTTAATCTGTAAAATAACCGATTTTACTGCTATTTCTAGGCACTGATCGAACACATAAAGGTTCACTCATTGGCAACAATGAAGACGGTAGAGGGAGATTTGGCTGCTATTTCTAGCAGGTCGGATAACCACATAGAAGCTCCCACATCTGTTGATGTGGTTGTTTCCCTTGTGAACAGCCGGTGAACGGGGAAATAAATTCTCCCTTGAATTAAATTCCAGCTTTACCTTTCAAGAACTCGTCAAACATGATGTAATGGACCAAGATCTAAAGAAATGGATAATAATAATAATAATAATAATAATAATAATAATCCTTTCTATTATAGGCATAAAGCCTGAAATTGGAGAGAGGAAAGATGCAACACCAGGCAGTAGCTCTCATGGTTTCTGATCTTAACTGATTGGAAGTGTTATCATGTACATTGTTTTGTCTTGGTACAAAAAGATGGGTTACAGCAAATATTCTGTTCAATACCACAGATTTGCTAATGCCCTGATGCAGTACCAGGCAGTGGCTCTCATGGCTTCTGATCTTAACTGATTGGAAGTGTTATCATGTACATTGTTTTGTCTTGGTATAAAAAGATGGGCTACAGTAAATATTCTGCTCAATACCACAGATTTGCTTCTCAGCTGTTTGACCTTAACCGTTGAGCATGTCTCTCAATGGCTGACATAAGTCGCTGAATCTGACAAGGATCGAACCTGTGTCGGAGATATACGCCTTTCATTGATTATCTGCTGATCTGTAAGTTATTTCGTCGCGATTCACAATGAAACGATGAGCAACAAACAGGGCGTCCACGAGACATGTTAATCGAGTTGAAATGAAATTGAAACTGAAACAAACTCGATTTTACGAACGTCAAATAGGAAATTTACCTAACTTCGGACTGATCAACGACCGAAGTGAGCGAGATATGTAGACAGAAACTGTGCGGAAGCCTGTCGAGTGTGTGTGTGTGTGAGATAGAGATTATAAATTGATGCGCTGTGCAGTTTCAATTCTTATTGTTAATCACATTAAAAGTCCTTTTTGGCGATCTTTCGATACGAGTCCGAAATATCGGCCTTTACCGAAAGATCGCCAAGGTGGTCGTAGGATGTGCTAGAAACACATCTTACGAAGTCTGTCATAAAATAAAAAA
>NC_069010.1:4917055-4918935 GCF_001194135.2 Octopus bimaculoides
AGAAGAATCCAACTTTTGTGGGCCTACTGATCCGAAAACTCCACCTAAGTTTCGGAATGTTCAGAAAAGTTTTGCGAATTTGTGTTCTACACACGGAAATTCATACGGTTACGAAAATAAGTTTCATTCATAATTTTTTTAAATACATCTCCCATCCAAGACCTAAAATTTCCACTCTTTTACGAATTTTTGCTGTTAATCAGAGTTTAAGATAAGGACAGTACGAATTTTTTTACTTAAATTCTAGCAATGGGGAGAAAGATATTGAAAATCAATGAATGTCAGAGTGACAAAGAAACGAGGAAGGTATCAGGTGGTCGTGAGATGTGCTAAAAACAACACCTAAATCTCCCTTAAATTACACACACACACAATTTTTTTCATAATCATATGAATTCCCGTGTATAGAGAACAAATTCGCAAAAGTTTTCTGAAAGTTCCAAAATTAAAGTTGGGGTGCTTAAACTACAGGGTGTCCACAAATCTGGGTACTTGGGGATTAACACATACTTTAAGAAATTATTATTTCTTATATTTAATTGTTTATGTTATGATTTTTTTTCTTTTACTCCATGTACCCCAGACTTTGTGGATACCCTGTAGAATTCCGCCGGAAGCAAAATCGGAGGTGGAGGGGGCACATTTGTGCAGGTATGTAATGAGTCAGTGCGAGATATACAATAACGGTGGGAGAGACAGGAGAGCCATGGCTGGATTTGCTTTCAGTTATCATAGCCCTACGCGATCAGGGCGACCCTGAAGTTTAAACAACAATTAAAAAAATTAAAAAATGTAAAATTACTGACCTTGCTCCGACAAACACGGCGCATTCTGGCATCTGTTTCCAGCAATGGACTGACTCAAAGGGCCCGAAGTCTAGGGTTAAACATTCGGCACTCTCCGGCCAGTTGTGGTCAAATTCTTTGCCCGGGGGTCGAGCTAGAGCCATGGGTGTGGTTGGATGGATTGATGGGCGAGAACTGTCACCTTATAGTTGTAGTATATATATGTTCGTTTTGTATGTGTGTATATAATATCATATGGATATATATACGTATAATGTATGCGTGTTGTCTCTGTGAGATGTCAATATTTGTGATCGTATCTATGTATGTATATGTATAACTACGTTTGTATATTTGTGTTTGAGAGTGCGTTTGTGTGTGCCTCTATGTGTGTGGATGTATGTATTTGTGTATACATATATATATATATATATATATACAGCTATGTATCTGTATATATTTATATGTAGATTATGTTGTTTATAGTTTCAGCTCGGAGCTGCGGCCATGCTGATGCACCGCCGTGTAATGTATATAATGTGTGTGTATATGTATCTGTATATATTTATGTGTAGATGTATATAATGTGTGTGTCTATGTTGACAGATGGGACGATGTGACGGTACCGTAATTACAATTAGCCGGTCAATACACCACCACCACTGACACACCGCCGCACTCCTATAGACATCGCAGTCATCTGCGCTACCAATTAACCGCAAAATCCAACTGCAATCGCCGATAAAACCTACATAATTCCCCAAGTCTTCTTCATAATCTAAACGTTTTACTCAACACACGGCCATAAATCGCCGCTCACGCAACGGATCATGGGATAGCAATTGTCTGCTGGAACCATTCGTTTCGTTTCGTTTCGTTTCGTTTTTCGTCGGAACATGCCGCGACATTTCCGAAACGTAACACTTCGTGTTTTTTTATTAAACTTGGGACTTAATTGCTTATTTATTTATTTATCTTTTACTTATTTCTGTCATTGGACTGCGGCCATGCTGGGGCACAGCCTTGTAGAGTTTAGTTGAACAAATTCGACAACAATTTTTTTTTTCTTTTAATCTAAACGTGGCACTTATTCTT
>NC_069010.1:4919256-4920053 GCF_001194135.2 Octopus bimaculoides
AAAAAGGTTCAGAACCACTGATTTAAAGGATCAACTAGGCTGTTGTAAAGTTCTACCTTCAATCTCTGTGGTCGGTTTCACATAAACTTCCAGTTGTTTGCTTCCATTACTCCATTGCTGGAAGAGTCTACTCCAATGGAGTCTACTGCATTGCTGGAAGAGTCTACTCCAATGTTGGAGGAGTTTTCTCTCCGTGAAGAATTGGCTGGAACTCGTTATCTCTAATTGCTGTCAGTGAAACAATATGCTACAACAATTATATGGCGTTGATGAATATTTGGTCTATTGTGAACATTTCCTACCATTTGTTGTTGCCATCCTGGTTCACGAAAAGGGAAAAAAACCAAAGCACATGTCACCAGGTTCCAAATTCAAACAGGATCTATTTTAAAACGGGGGCCACATTTTTCATTAATGTTTTACGTAGTGTTTTTGGTACCAATCACCAAATGTATTCAGTTGTTTACATTTACTCCTTTGGCTGATTAAGCGATGTAAAGCGTATTTAATCTCCATACCTTCGTTTTATTTGCTTTTTTCATTTTAAATTTGCTTTAACCCTAACCCTAACCCTAACCCTAGGGTTAGGGTTAGGGTTAGGGTTAATTTTTTTCAGAATCGTTTGTTTATGTAGTCGGCACTTAATGTATATCGACTGAATGGACGTCAGTGATTGGTTGAAATTACAGAAATACGACAACTTTAACATGGAATAACTTATGGATTTCTTTTTTTTTTAAGAAGACTAAGAGAAAAAGATGTTTTATATGACACATTCTACCAGTGTTCCAAGTTTC
>NC_069010.1:4920761-4923689 GCF_001194135.2 Octopus bimaculoides
TCAATAAGACTTAAACCAAACCCCACCATAACAAAAAAATCAAAAAAAAACAAACTGATGCAATACAGTTATCGGGAAGTTCTTGTACTCCCGACAACACCCCCAACAAAAACAAAAACAAAAAAAAAAACACAATGTTGCACACACCTCTGCAACATGGAGCTGTTGTAGGTGATGCTGCAGAAATTTGCCTGAAACTATCAAATGTCGAATGATGACGACGACGACGATGATGATGATGATGATGATGATGATGATGGTGGTGATGCTGCTGATGATGATGACAATAATAATTGTTTCTATTTTAGGCTGAGGGCCAGAAATTTGGCAGATGGGGGGGTTAGCTGCTCATACTGGCCTCAGTACTTCAATGGTACTTTATTTTATCCACCCTGCACACAAAAAAGAAAAAATTTAAAAAAAAGGCATTTTGTCCTACATTTTACTGATTTTACCAACCCATTATATTATTAATCAACAGCTCATAAGATGGGCAGAAGGTCCACAAATCTGACGGATAGTGTTAGCTGATTCTATCAGCCTCACTATTTAGCTGGTACTTCATTTTATCAATCCCAGTGGAATTTGGACTGAGAAGGCAAACGGGGCTTGAACGAACACCACAAGGTACTTTTGTCTGATCGCTCCAGTGATCCTCGTGACACTCCACGGTAAATCATACTTCACATGGTCCTCTTGACCAGGAAATAGAGATCAGCAAAAAACACCACAGTGCCTAATAGGATCCCAACAGACATTTGCTGAAATAAACAAGAGGAAACAGTAACGAGTTAATTAAGGATCTAATTAAAGAATTGCAAAATTATTAATTATCAATGTTCCTAACACAATATTTTACAAACATTTAATTTCATCATTCTGGTACCAACGTCGCCTTCCTGGCACGTGATAAGACATTCGAGCGAGATCGTTGCCAGTCAGGGGGCACTGGCCACAGATACGATTTTGGTTTTACTTGACTCAACAGGTCTTTTCAAGCATATCGTATCACCTGACGCATCAAGGGTCCTCTTAAATGGGCTGGACATGCATCACTGGCATTGGCCATGGCTGCAATCTCAATTTAGTTGCCAGGTCTTCTCCAAAGGTCTTGATCTCCTGTCAATGCCTCTGTGAGGCCCAATGGTCAAAGGTCATGCATCACCACCTCATCCCATGTCTTTCTGGGTCTACCTCTTCCACAGTTTCCGGATCTTTTTTAAAACGGGGGCCACATTTTTCATTAACGAAACACTTTGAAACTTGGAACACTGGTAGAATGTGTCATATAAAACATCTTTTTCTCTTAGTCTTCTTAAAAAAAAAAAGAAATCCCTAAGTTATTCCATGTTAAAGTTGTCGTATTTCTGTAATTTCAACCAATCACTGACATCCATTCAGCCGATATACATTAAGTGCCGACTACATAAACAAACGATTCTGAAACAATTAACCCTAACCCTAGGGTTGGGGTTAGGGTTAAAGCAAATAAAACGAAGGTATGGAGATTAAATACGCTTTACATCGCTTAATCAGCCAAAGGAGTAAATGTAAACAACTGAATACTTGTCAGTGATTGGTTGAAATTATCGAAATAAGACAATTTTTTACATGAAATAAATTTGAATACAAAAATATTTTTCTGTCAAAATAGATAAGTATACGAAGTTTGAAAGTCTTTCCGTACCAAAAACACTACGTAAAACATTAATGAAAAATGTGGCCCCGTTTTAAAATAGATCCCAGTTTCCTTCAACAGAGAGTGTGTGGCACACACGGAACACTCACAAATACATACAGACACACACATAAGCTGCATGAACGCAAAAAAAAACTATAAAAATGAAAACGATTCAAATGAACATTTGCAACTGTGCAGTAACTTACAATGGCAATGTCTGGTTCCTCCATACTGGCTTCTGCAGCTTTGTAACCGAAGGCAAAAGCACCGCCAACAGTGAGGACAAAATTCACAACAGCGATTATCTGAAGGTTCATGGCTTTCACTGAAATAAAAAAGATAGGACATGACAATACGCTGTAAGTTAAGAGGAGAATAAAAGTGATGAATTATTGATGTTGGGATACTGTAAGGGGAAGAATTATGGTGGGATCGCTCACCCGAAGCAACCCTTATGCTTCTTACTAATTGCTTGTGATTAACTCTAACAACTTGCATTATATCCGAGAGACATTACAGAACCCCTATATATGCATCGCATATCATCATCATTTAACGTCCATTGTCCATGTTGGGACGGGTTAGACGATTTGACCAGGGCTGGAAAGTTGGAAGGCTGCACCACACTCCAGTCTGATTTGGTATGGTTTCTACAGCTGGATGCCCTTCTTAATGCTAACTGCTAACCACTCTGAGAGTGTAATGGATGCTTTTACATGCCACTGGTCGGTACCGAAAGGGTTAAACCCCCAAAACCAATCATTGCAAAGCAGACTGCTTACCACACAGCCATCAAAAAATACATTGTCAAATATATGTATTGAAACACTCACATTCCTTGCCAACGTTTCCATCCACAATTTTTTTCTGAAATAAAACAAATATACACACAGTTAAGAAGATATATGGGTGGGGAGTTAGATAAGGCTTATGAGATAATCTCTTTTCTCTCTCCCTCTCACTCACTCATCCTCATCGTTTAACGTCCGCTTTCCATGCTAGCACGGGTTGGACGATTTGACTGAGGACTGGTGAAACCAGATGGCTACACCAGGCTCCATCATCATCATCATCATCATCGTTTAACGTCCGCTTTCCATGCTAGCATGGGTTGGATGATTTGACTAAGGACTGGTGAAACCGGATGGCTACACCAGGCTCCATCATCATCATCATCGTTTAACGTCCGCTTTCCATGCTAGCATGGGTCGGACGATTTGACTGAGGACTGGTGAAACCGGATGGCT
>NC_069010.1:4923699-4925222 GCF_001194135.2 Octopus bimaculoides
GATCTGGCAGAGTTTCTACAGCTGGATTTCCCTTCCTAACGCCAACCACTCCGAGAGTGTAGTGGGTGCTTTTACGTGCCACCGGCACGAAGGCCAGTCAGGCGGTACTGGCAAAGGCCACGCTCAAAATGGTGTATTTTACGTGCCACTCGGACAGGAGCCAGTTCGGTTACGACCACGAGGGTTCCAGTTGATCCAATCAACGGAACAGCCTGCTCGTGAAATTAACATGCAAGTGGCTGAGCACTCCACAGACACATGTACCCTTAATGTAGTACACGGGGGATATTCAGTGTGACACAGTGTGACAAGGCTGACCCTTTGAATTACAGGCACAACAGAAACAGGAAGAAAGAGTGAGAGAAAGTTGTGGTGGAAGAGTACAGCAGGGTTCGCCACCATCCCCTGTGAAATTAACGTGCAAGTGGCTGAGCACTCCACAGACACATGTACTCTTAACGTAGTACACAGGGATATTCAGCGTGACACAGTGTGTGACAAGGCTGACCCCTTTGAATTACAGGCACAACAGAAACAGGAAGAAAGAGTGAGAGAAAGTTGTGGTGGAAGAGTACAGCAGAGGTCACCACCATCCCCTGCCGGAGCCTCGTGGAGCTTTTAGGTGTTTTTGCTCAATAAACACTCACAACGCCCGGTCTGGGAATCGAAACCGCGATCCTATGACCGCAAGTCCGCTGCCCAAACCACTGCGCCTCCACTGAATGATATACACACAAAAACAAACACACACACACACATTACTGGTAGAAAGAGACATAGACACGGAGTATTAGAGATACTTACAGTTCTGTTGACATTTCGTGTCATTTGTTTGTATTCACTGTTTTCCGCCTCTCTCTTCAGTCTTTGAATTCTGACCTCCAGCTCTGCACTCTAGACACACAGACAGACAGACAAAGAGACAGACAATAAGCCGCAACAAAGTAAAACTGAAAGTAAAAATATCCAGTAACTAGAGAAAAGTATGGAGTTCAAAGTCGGCAAGGAAACTGAAAGTGGGGTTTTTTCTGGCAAACAGTGGAGTGAGTCTGTTCTTCCATACGGGGCCCGAAACAGGATGGATGCTCGCTAAAGCATTGCAGAAGCAGTCGGATGGTTGTTATACGAGGATGCTTTGAATGGCACTTTGAACGTCTCCTGGAAGAGTCATGCAACAAACGCTGACTTATACCAGGGACTACCAAAAGTAACATTGAAGATACAGCATGTTGCTGACACTCGGTCGCTTACGACAACGTCGAAGGTTTCCAGTTGATCTGATCAACGGAACAGCCTGCTCGTGGAATTAACATGCAAGTGGCTGAGCACTCCACAGACACGTGTACCCTTAACGTAGTTCTTGGGGGATATTCAGCGTGACACAGTGTGTGACAAGGCTAACCCTTTGAATTACAAGCACAACAGAAACAGGAAGTAAGAGTGAGAGAAAGTTGTGGTGGAAGAGTACAGCAGGGTTCGCCACCATGCCCTGCTGGAGCCACATGGAGCTTTTTAGGTGTTTT
>NC_069010.1:4926403-4931644 GCF_001194135.2 Octopus bimaculoides
GGGCCGACCAAAGCCTTGTGAGTGGATTTGGTAGACGGAAACTGAAAGAAGCCCGTCGTATATATGTATATATATATATATATATGTATATGTTTGGGTGTCTGTGTTTGTCCCCCCAACATCGCTTGACAACCGATGCTGGTGTGTTTACGTCCCTGTAACTTAGCGGTTCGGCAAAAGAGACTGATAGAATAAGTACTAGGCTTACAAAGAATAAGTCCTGGGGTCGATTTGCTCAATAAACACTCACAACGCCCGGTCTGGGAATCGAAACTGCAATCCTATGACCGCGAGTCCGCTGCCCTAACCACTGGGCCACTGCGCCTCCACCATCCAACCCATACAAGCATGGAAAAGCAGATGTTAAAATGATGAAGATACCAATGACCATGATTTATTAAAATTACTGTAATGAATTCCATTGTAATTATTGTACCTCCATTGTTTGTTTCCCCAAGATGACGCATTCATGATCAAAAGATTTAACCATTTGCCCATCCAAAGCATTTTCAGCAGTGTCCTAAATGTCCATGCTTGTTTTCAAACTTTTAGCCAGCCCACGTTTCATACAATCTGAATAATATAAAGCTTTCTTTTCATAAGTTCCAAGTTACTCTGGTGGTTGAAAAAATTGGGAATGCATATCATACATGATGTATGGACACCAGGGAAATATACTTTGCGTATCACATGTATTACCGATGCCCACACTAAGCATTTTTGTAAGTTTATCCTCAGTGTTCTTGCTTGTTTTCAGACTTTTGGTTCACACGTTTCACAGAGGCAATGACAAGAGACTGAAACTGTTGGCGATTTGCTGTGCCTGAGAAGACATCAAGCTCAGTGAAATCGTAGTTTGATTCCAGGCAGTGACCTGAATAATAATAATAATAATAACATCGAAAAATACCTTAGGAATGAGAACCCCAGTTAGAAATTTCCCCCAAGACACCTGATGGAGGCTGGAGGGTATATCAGCCGAAACGGTGTGTTAACAACAAACAAGATGAGGACAAATATCCGTCGAATGTAAATAATGTAATACACCTGTTTGTTGCTTATACACCTGTCTTCATCTTTTGTTTTTTTGTAAATTCCAACTATATATATATATATATATATAAAGACTATAAAATGGGACAAGAACGCAAAACATCCAGATAAACGATTCAAGCTGATCAAAGCCTTGTGAATGGATTTGGTAGATGGAAACTGAAAGAAGCCTGTCATGTATATGTATGTGCATGTGTGTATGTTTGTGTGTCTATGTTTGTCCCCCCGCAAACATCGTTTGTCAACCGATGCTGGTGTGTTTACGTCCCCATAACTTTCATAGTTTGACAAAACAGACTGATAGAATAAGTACTAGATTTAAAAGGAAAAAAAATTCTTCAAGGTGGTGCCCCAGCATGGCTGCAGACTAATGACTGAAAATAAGTGAAAGACAACAAATAAACAACAAAAACAAAAATAAAATTCCAAATTTTCATTAGATTTTTCAAAATATCAAAACATCTGGAAACAACAACAATAACGAAAGAATATAAATAATGTTTGTCTTGTATTCATATCCAGGATGTAGAAATCTGTCCCAATCTTTTGTCACTTTACTTTATCGACCCTCTAAAGGGATGAAAGGAAAAGTTAAACCTCTATGGGTTTAGAACTCCGATTGTAAGAGTTTGGATTTAAATACTAGAGGAGTTATTCTGTACAATGATCTACCGATTCTGTCATACCCCCATCATAGCGTTGGTGATTTTTTTAAATATCTGCAGGTGGCACTGTTAACAGCCCGGTAGGTTTTAGCACATCAATTCCATGATGCAACGTAGAAACACGCGGGCAGCCGAGAGCAACGAGGGAATTGGCAAACTCCGACATTGTCTTTGTAAGGGTGCCGATTACCACTTTGACCTGCAGTCGATGATTGGTGAGGATCTGTGCCATTTGGGTCGACATGAGGGTTCCGTCGGCATTGAAAGCATTGTGGAAAGGAATATTAATGCTCCCTGGTACGGTGCCCCGCTTGAAGTCTTCTGCGGATCTTATGTCGATAATCAGTAGTTTGGGTTTTGCAGTTGGACTCCTCGAAACTGAAGCCGTTCTCAGTTCCCCGAGGTCTATCAAGTCTTCAGCTGATATTCTTGGACACTTCTCGAGTTTCAGTTCTTCGATTGGAATGTTGTCTTTTGAGAGTTCATTGGTCTGCTGGTTGTTGTAATCTTTGGTGTAATAGGAGGTGCTTGTCCGAGAGTGTGGCCACACGGACTTTTTGGACACGTGTGCATGCTGACGGAACGTTGCACTTTTTGGTGTGCTGCAGAAAATTTTGATGGAATCTTGGACGCATTTTTCAATATCAATTTCTGGCATGTCGGAGAAGAGGAGGATGCAATCGTTAAAGCCATATGCCAGAAGTCTATCACGGAGCTGGTGTAAGATAGCAACACCAATACACAACGGAAAAGACGAGTTGCCAAGCAACAACGTGTCCCAGAGATGAACAATTTTGTGCAGAGGAAATACATGGGCATACATTGTCAAGAACCAAGGAATCGCATACAGATCCGGGATAAAGCCAATAGCATCAAGATGGTTACTTAATTCGGGATCATGATAGGCAACCAAATGGGAGAATACAGCTAGATATTCCTGGATGACAGGTGAGTTATCCTTCAGGAAAAATTTATTCAGGTATTTTGGTATAAAAGCATCCAGGCATGCAAAAGCCAGAGCTTCGTTATTGAAATTCAGAGCCAAGAATGGAGCACACAAGGAATCAAGTCCTTGCCAATAGACGTACTCGGAATGGCTGATGATCCAGGCTTTTAAAATTCGCTTGAATTTTTTGTGAGCTTCAGGTGATGACAGTAACTCGTGATACTGATGACAACGTGGTATATCTACTTCAATTTGTCGGTCAGTTGGTGTAGGGGTTTCTTTATCAATGGAATCGTAACGAACTTGGATGTCGCCTTCAACCTCAAGCAGTGCCGCCCACACCTGAGCTCGGTACAAAGGTGGCGTGTCGACCCTGGCTTCTCTCCAGATGTGGGCTTTTTTGAATGGATAGCCCAACAGCAAGCGTTCGTACAGAATAATACGGTGAAACTGGTACTCAACGTCTTTTTCTCGAATGATAAGGGGTAACGTAGCTGCCTGAGAGAGGTCACCACTGCTGGGAGACGTCGGTAGACCTCTGAGCATCTCTTTCTCATCTTCTAATAAGGGGTAGTAGAACGCATCACCAATATCCTTCAGTCTATTTCTAAGCTGTTCCTGTGACAACGCTATCATGGTGTTGTCCAAAAGTTCAGACTGGTCGCGCTTTTGACCAAACCATTCGCCAGTGTTCAAAATAAAGCAAGGTAAAAGAGTAACCGGCGGTCTTGATTTGATCAAGCCAGCCCGCTTAAGAACAGACTCAAGGTCACCCCCAGCCAGTCTCCACAGGTAATACACTTCTTCCATCGTCCGTTGAGAGAGGTTGTCGACTTTTTTCATCAATGCGATCTGACCCTCGGTGGGGAGCTCCAAATGCTTCAAGTCGATTTTACTGGAAAAAAACTGAATACCATTCAGGTAAGGAACTTCCCGGGGTATTTTCGATGCAAAAGCTTTATGCTGAAGCAATTCCGAAGAGGACAAGCGATTGGTGGGGCTCGCGGTCAGGCATTTTTTTAACATGTCGACTGTCTCGGGAGAGAGTGTCTTCACAACATCTTCCAATTTGTTGTCTTTCAGGATTATATCCATGGGCTCGTATTCAGAATTGACGAAAGCCAAAACTTTACTGATGGTCTGCTGTAAAGTCGCTGTCGCCCATAGTTGACGACCAACAAATGCCTCCAGCAGGACAAGACCCAGGGACCAAATATCGACTTTCGGTCCTAAATTAAGCTGCACGACAGCGTTACTGAATTCATCGACCACTACGGGGCCGCAACAGATGACTTCGGGTGCCATATAGCGGACCAGGCCGAGTGGGTAGGCAACGTTCTGTCCCCATTCGGTCATATAGTTCATACCGTACTTTGAAATTTTCACATTGCCTTCATTATCGAATAGAATAGTATCGGGACACAGGTTTTTAACAATAATGTTTTTCTTACTCAGATAGTCCAGCCCTTCGATGATGTCAAACGCCATTTTCAGCAAGTCTGCTTCGTTCGTCGGTAATCGTTCTTTCATTCGCTGAGCCAAGTTGTTTTTGTAGTGTTCGGCGACAACAATCAGCCGTTCGTGTTTGCCGCGAGACACATGTATGTACTTGCAGAGGCTGGGATGTCCCAGCGTAGTCAAATACTGGAATTTGCCGAGAATCTTGATGGAGTTGGGTGTTAAGGGCAGACCGTTCGCACCGCATTTGTCGTTCGGATGACAAGAGGCAAAAAACGTCGTCACACTAAACTCGGCTTCGCCAACTTTCGACATGGTTCTGATTGTTATTATTATTATTATTATTCTTTCTTTCTTTTTTTTTTTTTTTTCCTACACGTAAACAAGTAACCGTCCCTCGGAGATAAACAAACTGGTTTCTGATCGCCCAAAAACAGACAATCGGTACGTGAAAAAAAGCTAGAAATATATCAATCAGCTACTTAACACTTCCAGCAGGCCAGCAAGCAGTCGTAACATGCTTGATTTTCCTTTCTTATTTTCTGGTTCCCACAAACAGAAACCGAGACAATGTCACGGTGAAACATGACTAAATCAAAAATGTACGCCCTCCGGAAGTTGCTCTTAGATTATCTCCCCTCGTTAAACACCCGCTTCTTCCTGTTTTCATCACGTGATGTTTATACTGGGTGAAGCTGTTGCTGTTTAACCCTCGGTCAGTGACAATCCAGCAGCCCTACAATAAAAAGTATAGGTAGTTAATGCTCATCTCGCCCTTCGTGGGCGGAAATTCTGGTATGGGCACCCCCATAACTTTATTTTGGGGAATTTTCTGGAAACTTTTACGAATTTGTGTTCTACAGATGCAAATAAAAAAATTTTTTTTAAATTCTTTTGTGTGATTTAAGGGTGATTTAGCTGTTATTTTTACAACTTACGACCACTCAATGCCTTCCACATATTTATGTGTGTGTGTGTGTATATAACTTTGGGGAAGAACCACCCGTCTTTAAGAAACGAGAATTCAGTTACCTCCCTTAGTTGTCACCACTTTCTTAATTCGAATGCCGGTTTGTTTGTTATTCTCACAGATCATACGGAAGGCTATCTTTCGTAGCC
>NC_069010.1:4934949-4936056 GCF_001194135.2 Octopus bimaculoides
GCTTTTACATGCCACCGGCACGAAGGCCAGTCAGGCGGGACTGGCAACATATCATCATCATCATCATCATCATCGTTTAACGTCCGCTTTCCATGCTAGTATGGGTTGGACGATTTGACTGAGGACTGGTGCAACCGGATGGCAACACCAGGCTCCAATCTGATTTGGCAGAGTTTCTACAGCTGGATGCCCTTCCTAACGCCAACCACTCAGAGAGTGTAGTGGGTGCTTTTACGTGTCACCGGCACGAAGGCCAGTCAGGCGGTACTGGCAACATATATTTATATAATATAGTACATTATATATATATATGTATATACATATACAGGAGTTGGACAAAATAATGGAAGCATCATAGCATCATGATTTTGAAATATATATAAAACTGTCAAAATATATAAATAAAACCATCAAAATATATATAAAACCGTTTATTTTTGTTTTTTGATTAGTTGTTAGTGTTGCTTAATATGTTTTGCTAAAATTGATGCTGCTTTTTGGATATCATCAGAAAAAGGTAATTAAAATTCATTAAACTGAGAGATCTAACGGACTTTCAAAGAGGTCAAATTGTTGGTGCTCGTATGGCAGGTGCTAGCGTAACGAAAACAGCCAAAATGTTTGGTGTATCAAGAATTACTGTTTCGTAAGTGATGACAGTCTTTGAGAAAGAGGGGAAAAAACCTCCTCATCGAAACAAAACTCTGGAAGAAAACCAAAATTTCAGATAAGAACTGTCGGACTCTTACGCGAATTGTTTAAAAGGATCGCAAAAGTACAGCTCCCAAAATTACTGCAGAGCTTAATGACCACCTCGAGAATCCAGTTTGCACAAAAACTGTTCTGCAATCAGAAAACCACTACTTTCACAAACAAACATTGCAAAGCATTTAGAGTGGAGTAAAAACCTACAGAATTGGTCCCTGGAACAATGGAAGAATGCTATTTTCTCAGACAAGTCATTCTTTACTTTATTTCCAACCACTGGTCGAGTATATGTGCGGAGACATCCAAAAGAAGCATTTGACCCAGACTGCCTTCTTCCAAGTGTTAAACACGGAGGAGGATGTGTGATGATCTGGGGTGGGGGGCTATATCTTGGAAATC
>NC_069010.1:4936372-4937398 GCF_001194135.2 Octopus bimaculoides
TTTATCTGATCAAATTCATCCTACGCTTACGGGACTGTTTCCGGAGGGAAACACAATCTTCCAGGATGATAATGCACTAATTCACACAGCTAAAGTTGTTAGTGAATGGCAGGAAGAACATTCTGGTGAAGTTGCACATCTTACCTGGCCACCAAAGCCCCCAGATCTCAATATTATTGAACATCTATGATGCATTTTAGAAACACAAGTAATGAATCGACATCCTCCACCATCATCACTACAAGAACTGGAGACTGTTTTAGCTGAAGAAGGGACAAAAATTCCTTTGGAAACAATTCAAACTTCGTACAAGTCCATACCCTGAAACCTCCCGTGGTCACTTTACCTGCTAGAAATAGCAACCTAAATGCTTTTAAATCAGATCCTAATGTTGAATGTTCAAGAACCAAATGAAGGGCAGATTTTCAATCCTGGGATCATACTGATTCCAAAAAAGTTTTGTATGTTTATGTAGAGCAAATGTTGACTGAGATACAGGGGTCCCGGACAGACAGAATTTCACTTTTATAAATATAGAAGGTTAATTCTTATAACAAGTTTCATATAAAGAGTAAATAAATAACTAACTATTGAGACATAAAGTATCTGAACTTCTTTTAAGCATAACATAGAATTCTTTAGCTTTTATTCTTTAGTTATCCAGTGACATCATCATCATCATCATCATCATCGTTTAACGTCCGCTTTCCATGCTAGCATGGGTTGGACGATTTGACTGAGGACTGGTGAAACCGGATGGCAACACCAGGCTCCAGTCTGATTTGGCAGAGTTTCTACAGCTGGATGCCCTTCCTAATGCCAACCACTCAGAGAGTGTAGTGGGTGCTTTTACGTGTCACCCGCACGAAAACGGCCACGCTCGAAATGGTGTCTTTTATGTGCCACTCGCACAAGCCAGTCCAGGGGCACTGGCAACGATCTCGCTCGAAAATCCTATAGGAGCCAGTCAGGCGGTACTGGCAACGGCCACGCTCAAAATGGTGCATCTCATGTGCCACCCGCACA
>NC_069010.1:4937613-4942157 GCF_001194135.2 Octopus bimaculoides
GCCCAATGTACGAAGGTCTTGCCTCACCACCTCAGCCCAGGTCTTCCTGGGCCTACCTCTTCCACGGGTTCCCTCAACTGTTAGGGTGTGGCACTTTTTCACGCAGCTATCCTCCTCCATTCTCACCACATGTCCATACCAGCGCAATCGTCTCTCTTGCACGCCACAACTGATGCTTCTAATGTTCAGCTTTTCTCTCAAGATACTTACACTCTGACAAAAACAGTCTTTTTTAGGTTATCATTTCTATGTTATTTTTCTATGTAGATTTCTAATTGTCATAACGTAGAATTCAAATGTTTGTTTTCCTATTTCTTATTTTGATTTCATCAGTCGCTGACGTCACCAATATTTGAATGACATTTTTCTTAAATGCATTTACTTTTTATTTTATTTTTATTTTTATTTTTATTTTTATAAAACAATTAATGATCCAATGATGTCACCATTGGATGAATGACGGAATATCTTAAGTTGAATTCGATTTAGGCGTTTCTTTTTGTTACCATTTAGTAACCGCTAATTTTTTGAGATGTTCTGTTGGAATTTCACTAATTTTGCATAACCTTGATAAGGGGACATAAAATCTCAATTGGTTAAGGTCCAGCAACTGACAAGCAAATCTGTGCTATTATTGAGCAGAATATTTGCTATAACGATATTTCTGCTTCAGCAACTCAGTGCTGAATCTGTGTGAAATGTAATGGGAAATAGGTCAGTTTCAAAACATTGATGTCCAGGTCATAAAAGCAATGTTTGAGGAGAATACTAGTCATTTCCTTTGATTTCTAAATAGAAGCAAATAGTATGAAAAATGGCTAATATTTCCTTCAAACTTTGCTTTTGTCACATTTATTCAAACCCCAAGGAATCCCTCGCAACACAAGGGTATAATGTTCCCCACCAAATATTGTCAGCCATTAAGGGACATACTGGAGTGGCTAAGGTCCAGCAACTGACAAGCAAATCTGTGCTATTGAGCAGAATATTTGCTATAACGATATTTCTGCTTCAGCAACTCAGTACTGAATCTGTGTGAAATGTAATGGAAAATAGGTCAGTTTCAAAACATTGATGTCAAGGTCATAAAAGCAAATATGAAATAACAGTTACTGACCAAAGACAACAAGCAAATCTGTGGTATTGGTCAGAATATTTACTATAATGATATTTCTGCTTCAGCAACTCAGTGCCGAATCTGTGTGAAATGTAATAGAAAATAGGTCAGTTTCAAAACATTGATGTCAAGGTCAGAAAAACTATATTTCAAGGGAATGGTAGTGATTTCCTTTGATTTCTAGATAGGAGCAAATAGGAAATAGCACTTACTGACCAATGACAAATCTGTGGTATTGAGCAGAATATTTGCTATAATGATATTTCTGCTTCAGCAACTCAGTGCTGAATCTGTGTGAAATGTAATGGAAAATAGGTCAGTTTCAAAACATTGATGTCAAGGTCACACACAAAAAAAAAAAACAAAGTTTGAAGGGAATAGCAGTGATTCCCTTTGATTTCTAAATAGAAGCAAATTGTAAATAACACTTACTCACCAAAGATAGACAAAAGAAAATGAAACGAAAATATTGTTACACAATATAATACAAGAAAAAAACTGATTTGCAATCACCAGACTGTTTATATGGTGCTATGCAAAGCTTGCCACCAACTCATCTATTGATTGTAAAAACAAAAATGATATAAATATTTGTTTAAACAACAACAACAACAACAAACACAGTAATGACATCAATAGCAATCATTTTAATCATAATAACAAACAATATGTCAATACTTTGGCTGTGATACGCACACCTGTTGTTATAGACATCACACCTGTCCAGGTGTGTCATCTATAACATCACTTACCTGTATTAAACACGGACTGTCATCCCCCACCTCCTTCCAAGCCCTGAACCAATTTCTAATGTAGGCACAAGTAACTAATTTTGTTTTTGAAAGCCTGGTACTTATTTTCTCGATCGTTTTTACCGAATGATTAAGCTATGGGGACATAAACACACCAACATCGGTTGTCGAAAGGTGGTGTTTGACATTGTTGTTGTTGGCACTCCGTTGCTTACGATGTTCAAGTTGATCCGATCAACGGAACAGCCTGCTCGTGAGATTAACGTGCAAGTGGCTGAGCACTCCACAGACACGTGTACCCTTAACGTAGTTCTCGGGGGATATTCAGCGTGACACAGAGTGTGACAAGGCTGACCCTTTGAATTACAGGCACAACAGAAACAGGAAGTAAGAGTGAGAGAAAGTTGTGGTGGAAGAGTACAGCAGGGTTCGCCACCACCCCCTGCTGGAGCCTCGTGGAGCTTTAGGTGTTTTCGCTCAATAAACACTCACAACACCCGGTCTGGGAATCCACAGGTGTTTGACATATACAGACACAAAACCACACACACGCACAAGCACATGCACTACAGGCTTCTTTCAGTTTCCATCTACTAAATTCACTCATGAGGCTTTAATTAGCCCAAGGCTACAGTAGAAGACACTTGCCCAAGGTGCCGTGCAGTGGGACTGAACCTGAAACCATGTGGTTGGGAAGCATGCTTCTTACCACACAGCCATACCTCTGCTTATAAAATATCAGGCTGAGTAAAAAGTAAGCAACGTTTTGAAACATGAAATTCATCTCAATATATTTCAACAATGCGCAAAATTTATTTATCAAATTAAGTACCATTACAATCAACACATGTTTGCCAATGAGTTACAAGTTTGTTGGATCCTTCTGAATTGACGGGCACCACTTGTTTTCTTAACGAAACACTTTCAAACTTGGGATACTGGCAGAATGCGTCATATAAAACATCTTTTTCTCTTAGCCTCCTTAACAAAAATTTATATATTGCAAGTTATTTCATGTTACAGTTGTCGTATTTCTGTAATTTCAATCAATCACTGACGTAATTGTTTTCAACTCAATAGACGTCAGTGATTGGTTGAAATTACCGAAATACGACAATTTTTTACATGAAATAACTTCGAATACAAAAATTTTTATCTGTTCTATAGCACAAAATATACAAGTATTCGAAGTTTGAAAGTGTTTCGGTACCAAAAACACTACATAGAACATAAATGAAAAGTGGTGCCCGTCAAATCAGAAGGATCCGAAGATGCTTGCCCGAGGTGCCACGCAGAACAATGTGGTTGGGAAGCAAACTTGTTACCACACAGCCACTCCTGCGCCTTTTTCTATTAATATTTCATAATTATATACTTTCGTTAAAGAAATATCCACATTAGGGCATTAAAATACAGTTAGACTGTAGCAAACAGTCTTCACACAGTATGCTTGACTGGGGGGATTGGTTTGGCTAGACTAAGTACAGGTGTTCTATGTTTGCTATGAAAAAAAAAAAGATTTTCATAATTTCATGTCCAACTAAAATAAGACACAAAATTTTGGATCCCACACCCCAACCCAATTCTCCCGGTGGGGCGTGTGCTCCATGTTGGAAATCACTACTAGAATATCGCCGACATCCAACACAGAGAAATTTCGGATCTTTCTGATTTGACGGGCAGTAATTGTTTCCGCCTCAGTAGACGTCAGTGATTGGTTGAAATTACCGAAATACGACAATTTTTTACATGAAATAACTTCGAATACAAAAATTTTTATCTGTTCTATAACACAAAATATACAAGAAAAAGAAGTTTGAAAGTGTTTCGGTACTAAAAACACTACATAGAACATAAATGAAAAGTGGTGCCCATCAATTCAGAAGGATCCTGCTTGTTTATTCTGGTAACATAAAAATCTGGAGTTCTGGAGCTGATGGACTCTTTGAACGCGCTTTCAGCATCGGTCCCATTTTTTTAACTCCTTCTCTCGCAGGAAACCATCACGAAGCTTGAAAAAGTGATCATCGAACCCTGTACCTCTCAATTTCCAGCTGTGTGCTCTGTACTGCATATGTTGGAGTAGGTATATACATATATTGAATGTATGTATGTATGTATTACTCTTTTACTTGTTTCAGTCATTTGACTGCGGCCATGCTGGAGCATGTATTGTATATATATATTGTATGCATGTATGCATGCATGTACATATGTATGTACATATGTATGTAAATCTATGTAAATATATATATATATATATGTATTTTTCATTTAAAATGCAGAGATGCCTCTAATAGGACATCTACTCGCTAGAAATAGCAGCAAAAGACTACATACCACAAAAGTTAGGGATAATTTCGAAAGGAAATGAAAAATAAAAACTTTTACCAATCTATATTCTGTACCATGGTTTCAAGTCAATTTTAGTAAGATAAAGATTATATCTTACAAGGTCGGACTATCGTCAGCAGAAATGACCAGACAACATATGAAGCACGAATCAATACGCAGCATGGTTCGTGTTCCTATGTCTAATTTTTCAAAATATACCGCGTATTTACGGTTTACCTAATCGGCAGCAAATACAAAAATGCAAAAATGCCGAAATTCCTTCAGAAAATCATCCAAAAAGAATTTTATCATTATTAATAAATTATAGGGTAGCAAAAAAA
>NC_069010.1:4942304-4944320 GCF_001194135.2 Octopus bimaculoides
GATGTCCTATTAGAGGCATCTCTGCATTTTAAATGAATAATACATAGTCTATTGACTGTTTTTACTCTCGCTAGACCACTGGTGGTAAATAAAATTTCTAAAATTTTTTTGCTACCCTATAATTTATTAATATATATATATGTATGTATATATATATACATACATGTAATATATACAAATATTGTGTATATATATATATATATATATATATATATATGTATACACATGCGTGTATGTATATACATTCACACACACACACACACACACTGTGTACACAAATGCATGGACAAAAGAGTTTATGTTTACTATTAGAGGGCAGAGAAGGGTTTGTTTGCTTACAAAAAAACTGCCCTTGAACCTGACGTTGAGCTGGAATAACTGTATAACTGGGAGTGTCGCCAATATATAAACATTATTTCTTCAATAGACAATGACATATTCATTAGTATGTCATAGAAACTATCGTCTCCATTCACCCGTTCTTGATAACACGGACATCCGTCGTCTCGATAACTTAACGCTGCTGCTTATATTTGGATTGGCGGTTTCTGAATGAAAAAAGAAAACAAGAACATGCTAAGGTGTATAGGAATTTTTAGAGAATAAATTAGGGATGTCAGCCGGTTGAAAAGTAATTTGTATACATTTGTGTGCATATACATTTATATATACATACATACTTGTATGTATGTATGTATGTATGTATACTCTTTACTCTTTTACTTGTTTCAGTCATTTGACTGCGGCCATGCTGGAGCACCGCTTTTAGTCGAGCAAATCGACCCCAGGACTTATTCTTTGTGAGCCTAGTACTTGCTCTATCAGTCTCTTTTTGCCGAACCGCTAAGTTATGGGGACGTAAACACACCAGCATCGGTTGTCAAGCGATGTTGGGGGGACAAACACAGACATACAAACATATATTTATTTATTTATTTATGTTTCAGCCAAGCGGCTGCGGTCATATATATATATATATATAAATATACGACGGGCTTCGTTCAGTTTCCATCCACCAAATCCACTGACAAGGCTTTGGTCGGCCCGAGGCTATAGTAGAAGACACTTGCCCAAGGTGCCATGCAGTGGGACTGAACCCAGAACCATGTGGTTGGCAAGCAAGTTACTTACCACACAGCCACTCCTGCGCCTATGTATGTACATATGTATGCATGTATGTATGTATGTACGTATGTATGTATGTATGCATGTATATATATTGTATACTCACTCACATTCACATACACACACAAACATATACATATGTAGGTAGATTAATGGGGCAAACAGCTTTTCTTTCAAACACTGCGTCTCTATTCAATATTGACCTTTTCTTTTTTATATATTTTTCAGTCTCTTTTTAATTCCTGTATGTTTGGTTTTTGAACAATACCATTCTTTAGTTTCCCAGTCAGATGTTTCGTGACTTTCACACTTCTGCTTTCAAATCAAATTCTCGTGTTTGCACGTTAGCCAGGAGTTCTGCTGGAAGTCGGACACGATCTTGGGAACAATTTTATAACTGACAAAACTTCTCGACAACACATTTAAAATTAAACAGCAATGAATGCTGGCGAGATTTCATTATAGTCTGATATATTTTTTATGTGTTGGGTGACTGTATGTTTAATCATGAATTATAATTATATCAAAATGAAAAAAATCCTTAATACGAAACTACAAATGGACGAATCACAAGACGTACATCAGACAATCAATCTAATATAAAAATTTCAATGTAAATATGGAAGTTGCTAACTTCAAGACTCAGACTGTTACATTGGACACAGGTGCAGGAGTGGCTGTGTGGTAAGTAGCTTGCTTACCAAGCACATGGTTCCGAATTCAGTCCCGCTGCATAGCACCTTGGGCAAGTGTCTTCTACTATAGCCTTGGGCCGGCCAAAGCCTTGTGAGTGGGTTTGGTACACGGAAACTGAAAGAAGCCCGTCATATATATATATATATGTATATGTGTGTGTATATGTTTGTGTGTCTGTGTTTGTCCCCCCCCCCC
>NC_069010.1:4946171-4947393 GCF_001194135.2 Octopus bimaculoides
ACAGAAGCGAGATGAGACTTCCCCAAGATCAGCACAGGCATGCTGCAGCACGTCAGATGGAGTCTCAAGGGAAGAAGGGAGACGAGACATTTCCAACATCAGCAAACGCATGCAACGGCATATCAAATGGAGTCTCAAGACAGAAGCGAGATGAGACTTCCCCAAGATCAGCACAGGCATGCTGCAGCACGTCAGATGGAGTCTAAAAAGAGAAGCGAGATGAGACTTTCTTAAGATCAGAAAAGCATGCACATACCCTTCACCACTAATTTTCCATGACAAGTTAAGACCTAGAATATTCCAAACGGACGTATAACATGTCGCTTAGTCGAATTTATCCCATTATTTACTCCACAAATGTTTTGTCGTCAATGCTGCACTTTCCCGTATCACCTGTTTCAACAAAACTGTAACATATATACATATATATACAAACTATACCCTTTTAATCCCGAGCAACGCCGGGTATCTCTGCTAGTACCCGAATAAATTAAGAGCAGTAAGAAGTTAAGGGAAGTAATGTATATATTCGTTTTATTTTTCTTCTCGTTCTTCAACAACCTATCCAAGTTCACAAACTTAATGTGGGGACAAGACATCATACGAAAATGTGTTTGTGTGTGTCTGTGCATTATCAAGAACGAAAGAATAGAAATGATAATTTCTCTGACATATCAACAAGTATGTCGTTCTCTATTGAATAAATAATGTTTGTATAATGACAGCACTCCCATTTATACAGTTATTCCGACTTCATATCAGGTTCAAGGGCAGATTTCCTTAAGTCAATAAATCCCTGTCTACCCAATAATAGTAAGCTAAAGGTCTTTTGTATGTATTAGTTCCTCTCTCTCTCTCTCTCTCTCTCTCCCTCTCTCTCTCTCTCCCCTTCTCTGTGGATGTGTGTACTTGTGTATATGTGTAGGCGCGTACGCATATCTTTTATTTGTTTGTATATATATTTGTCTCTGTTTCTCCCTCACTCTCTTTCTCTGCATGTATGCACAGGGGCCATGCTGGGACGCCGCTATGAAGGGTCTTAATGGAAAGAATCAACATCAGTACTTAGTCGGTCTCTTTTACCGAAACACGAATTTGGAAGTACACTAACGAACACAAACTCCGTTGTCAAACGGTGGAGGGAGACAAACACAAACATACCTATCCATCCATCCATCCATCCCCCCTTTCTCTCTCTCTCTCTCTCTCTCTCTCTCTCTCT
>NC_069010.1:4948490-4949292 GCF_001194135.2 Octopus bimaculoides
GGAGAAAAAAAATTGAATAGTGTTCAGTCAACGGTCAATCATAATAATATATATATATATCTGTAAAAATATGTGACAATTATTCGGTAGCCATGATAAAACTCAGAGTTTCAGATGTCGGGGCGCAAACTCACGCCGGTATCTCTTCAGTTATCGGGCCATCAAAAAAAAAAAAGGCATAGTTGTGACATGAGAAAGATAAAACTCCACACGATCGTCCAGTGTTGAGAGGTTATGATGTCAGGGTTTGTTTTGGTTTTTCAGATGTCAGCAGCCAGCAACACATCACAGGAGGTTGAGCAGACAGTTGAGAAACGAGGGAGGTTGGTCAAATAAAGTAATGCCTTCAGAAAGTGCTTCCAATGCCATGCAATTAACTCCCACCACAAGGAAAGAAAGGGAGGGAAGGAGGAAGAAAGGGAGGAAGAAAGAAAGAAAGAAAGAAAGAAAGATAGAGAAAGAAAGAAAGATAGAGAAAGAAAGAAAGATAGAGAAAGAAAGAAAGAGAAAGAAGAAGAAGAGATTCGACCCTAATCGCACAAGTGAAATAAATATTTCGTATCAGGACAATCCCCACCCCCTAAGACAATTACTCCCCCACTGTTTAATTACCCCTTCTCCAGTATATTAAGAAGTTTTAAATCGTCATCTGTTGTTCTCGGGGGTAATTGTCCTTGGGGGAGAATGGTTATTGTCCATGGGGGTAAATGTCCAAGACTCAAATAGTTAAAAACAAATTGTTGAAAAAGCTCCACTTTTGAAAAATATGCTCAGAAGGAGCGGTCGCTCGCTTTGTCCCCCT
>NC_069010.1:4950143-4950750 GCF_001194135.2 Octopus bimaculoides
CAGTCTACGTCGGCTTTTATGTGGAGAGGTTACATCTTATAATACTTGCTTTCTTGGCAAACGCAGACCCCACGCGACCTCCTGATATGTATCTTACGTTCTTTAATGACGATGTCGCCTTTAAGAAACATTCTTTGATTACCTAAATGGATATTTTCCCCACCAAACATGAAAGAACGCCGAAAACAGAAACTCGGGCATGTAAACGAACATCAAAGCTAAGAGAGACGGACAAATAGAGATACAGGAACGTTAACAAAGCTTTTATCCTGTCAGCAAGGAATAGATGACAAGAAAACCATAGCGATGGTGCGTCGCCCTAGTGTCCAATAGTGGTTTACATCAAGTTTATTACATCTTGTATGACAGTCCTTTTGACCAAAACATAAACAACTATTCCGTTTATAGGAAAGAAGACAGAAAATAAAGGGCGGCGAAGTGGCAAAATCGTTACCAGGCCAGCGAAAAGTACTTACCTGCATTTCGTCCGTCTTTACATTCTGAGTTCAAATTCCACCGAGGTCGACTTTGCCTTCCATCCTTTCGGGGGTTGAAGAAAACCATAGCGATGGTGCGTCGCCCTAGTGTCCAATAGTGGTTTACATCA
>NC_069010.1:4951461-4952562 GCF_001194135.2 Octopus bimaculoides
AACCAATCACTGACAAGTATTCAGTTGTTTACATTTACTCCTTTGGCTGATTAAGCCATAGCTTCGTTTTATGTGCTTTTTTCATTTTCTTTTTTTTTTCTTCGTTTTATTTGCTTTTTTCTTTTTAAATTTGCTGTTTTACCCTAACCCTAACCCTAACCCTAACCCTAACCCTAAAAAAGATCCCCTAAGTGTCATTGTTATGAGTATTAGTGCAATTACAAAAAGTAACGGAGAAAATGAATCACCTTGTAAGATTCCCTTTTTAATATTAACTTCTCCAAGGAATACATTACTTGAGTACAATTTGGTTTTCCACTCTTTCATGCTATGCATCAGAAAATTTGTAATGTTGTCAGCAACACCAAACATCTGCAGGCATTCAACGATCCAAGAATGAGGCATCATATTGCCTTCTTAAAGTCAATCCAAGCCATAGACATGTTTGTATATTTTTTTACAATGCCTCAAAACTTTTATCGATGACCAAGTGATCCTTGGTACCATGAGAACTCCTCCTACATTTTTGTTCCTTTGGTAGTATTTCTTCTTGTACCAGGAAAGTGTATGTCTTTGCAACACATATTCCAGTGAGTATCTTCCAGATTATGTTTAGGCATGCTATGGGACGGTACTTTCCCACAATATTCCCCCTTTCTTCTATCTTTCATTACAAGGGTTCATTGTAGAACGTTCCTGTTCCTCATCCTTAACAGCCCCCTCATCATTCCCCTGGTCCTACTGTCTACTCTTCTCCCTGCTTTCAACTCCTACCTCTCTGTTTTCAACTCCGACCATCCGCAGGGTCTCTCAGACTCTCACTAGTCCAAGATATTTCTACTCCAGTTAAGTAACCCTTCCTCCTAATCACTCTCACTTGACTCATTAGTTTATATTCTGTCATTGAACACATGTAATAACTTCTAAAATACGAAATTTTGTCAGAAAGGTTGAAAGTGAGAAATAGCACCAGTATACGAAGTTTCAAACTGTATAGTTAAAATATAACAATTTAAAAACTCAATAAGCGAAACTGAAGAGATCCAGCATGCATTCTTTCATTCTTTTGAATGGGAAGCAATTTTTTTTTAAGCAACAAGA
>NC_069010.1:4953894-4954943 GCF_001194135.2 Octopus bimaculoides
TCAACAACGCGGGTTGATGAACCGTAAGACGTGTGGCCAGAACCTCCTGGAAAATAACCATAGCGAGGGACATTCCACAGTTGAATTAGAACAGTCACAAACAGTGAAAGAAGACATGCACCCAACACCAGAGCTGAAGACACCTCCGAAAGGAGGGGCCCCGCCACGTCAAAACGGTAGAGGAGTAGGGGCCGAAACCGGACGTGGTTCCTCCTGATGATGTCTTGAGCTAACTGGATCCTATAAAGGAGCTGTTGTGGTAGCAGACCACGAAACATGGAGGAAATTCCTCACACCGTAGTGTTGGTGATGGTGATGATGATTGCTATAATTGTTGTTCAGCTTCAAGTCAGACTTCATCGAGCAGATCTGTGATAAAAGCCATTCCAGTCATGACCAGACATTACAACCTTATTCAATATGTCTTTCCTTTCTTCGCTGTTTAACACGGGATGCGTGATTTAAGGAACATTTAATTGCTATGTCTAGCAGTTTGAGCGACCGTGTAGGCGTCTAGGGATCTGTCGGAAGAAGTTGCGCGCTTTAGAAACTCCTGAACGACTCCAGCAGTCAGTAATTGATTAAAGATTGAAATAACGCAGACGATCTGCGAGCATCAGTCATAACTCACTCGTTCATATGCTAGGATATGAGATTAAATATTTCTTGGAATAACTTTACATCAAGGAGTAGAACATAGAATTTCCTGTAAATCAGACGATCTCGTAGTCCCAGCAGGCAAAATGGAAAAGACGTCTTGAAATAAACTGAATAATGACATACATACACACACACACACACACACACACACACACACACACATATATATATATATATATATATATATATATATATATATATATATACGTGTGTGTGTGTGTGTGTGTGTGTGTGTGAGCGTGTGTGCACATGTGCGTGTGTGCACATGTGCGTGTGTTTTTCTTTGTCTGTGTTTGTCCCCCACTTGACAACCGGTGTTGGTGTGTTTGCATCCCCGTAATTTAGCAGTTCGGCTAAGAGATCGATAGATTAAGTACCAGACTTAAAAA
>NC_069010.1:4955321-4956118 GCF_001194135.2 Octopus bimaculoides
ATATATATATATATATATATATATATATGTGTGTGTGTGTGTGTGTCCATGTTTGTTCCACACATCTGCTTGACAACCGGCGTTGGTGTGCTTACGTCCTCATAACTTACCGGTTTGGCATAAGAGTCCGATAGAATAAGTCCCAGGCTTACAGAAAATAGCACAGGGGGTCGATTCATTCGACTAAAAGTCATTCAAGGTGGTGCCCCAGCATGCCCCACCCCCCACTCAGTCTAATGACTGAAACAAGTAAAAGATAAAAAGATTAATGATTGTAGAATACAATTATTTATGACTAATGATATATTCTGCGTGATATAAGCGAAATGAGTGTGCATTTCAGCAACTGATTTGTTATAAACTGAAAATCATGGTTGAACCATGGATCATTGCTCCAAATCTAATTATCATAATTTATTCTTGTCACATGCTGCTACTGCATGCGATGGCATAGACAAACATATAATTGCTTCAGGAACTTCTGACACAGCACTGCAGTTTGATAAAACATTTGCATATTATTTACGATGATAGCTGTGGTTTTACTGAAGGTCTTGCAGTGTTTCTTTCATCCTATTTCGTCTGTCTTTACGTTCTGAGTTCAAATTCTGCTGAGGTTGACTTTGCATTTCATCTTTTCGAGGGTCAATAAACTAAGTACCAGTTGCGTACTGACGGAAACTGAAAGAAACCCGTCGTATATATGTATATATATATGTGTGTCTATGTTAGTGTGTCTATGCTTGTCCCCCCCACCACCAACATCGCTTGACAACCGATGGTGGTGTGTTTAGGTC
>NC_069010.1:4956218-4956666 GCF_001194135.2 Octopus bimaculoides
GTGAGGTTGTGTGAGAAGATGTACGGAGGCACAACAACGCCGTCACCAGTGATCACTCCAAACGCTATGATGTTGACTGGATGTTTCATTTTGACGTTTTTGACGTTTTTGACATCCAAACGCTGAAATGGTTGTAATGGAAGCTTCCGCCATGAATGCCAAACGGTACAGTATATCGCTTCCAAATTTTCTGGCGGAGTGAATTGCGTCATGATGCTGTTTTTCTCACTGACAGTGCCCAACCGACCCTACTATACTGTGTAGTCGACAAAATCAAAAACAAACAATGCATATGCATGAAATTAAAAATATAAAATGGTAACAATTTACCCATCACACCCTGTTTATAGATATGTATATACATGTGTATATGTATGTAATGTGTATATACATATATATGTGTATATATACATATATATATACATATATATATATATATATATATATA
>NC_069010.1:4957542-4959072 GCF_001194135.2 Octopus bimaculoides
CGATCTAATCGACTGGCCCCCCTCTCCAAAAATTTCTGGCTTTGTGCCTAGAGTAGAAAAGATTATTATTATTATTATTATTAATAATAATAATAATAGTAAGGTGACGAGCTGGTAGAATCGTTAGCTTGCTTAGCAACATTTCATCTCTGTCTTCACGTTCTGAGTTCAAATTCCACCAAGGTCAACTTTGCTCCTTTCGAGGGTCGATAAAATAAATGCCAGTTGAGCATTGGTGTTGATGTAATTAACTTACTCCCTCCCACAACATTTCCGGCCTTGTGCCAAAATGTGAAACCATTATTATTAATGCTGCTTTTCTTTTTTCTTTCTTCTTTCTATTGCCCCTTTATCCTCCTGTCTTCTCCACAATCTTCCAGATAATGAATAAACACTATGTAAGTATATATATCTATACATATATATATATATATATAAATAAATGTCTGTTCTGTATGTCTTTATATCTAGCTGTTTGTCTATCTATCTATCATCATCATCATCATCTAATATCCGCTTTCCATGCTGGCATGGGTTGGACGGTTTAACTTAGGACTGGCAAGCCAGGAGGCTGCACCAGGCTCCAATTTGATCTGGCAGAATCATGAATGCATCAGACAAAATATTTAGTACTATTTCTTCTGGATTTTCAAGTTCTGTGTTCAAATTCCAGTAACATCCAATTTGCGTTTCATTTTGGGGTTTGACAAAATAAAACACCAGTCTAGAACTGGGGTTAATGTAACCAACTCCCCACACCCACAAATTGCTGGCCTGGGACCAAGATTTGAAACAACTGTTATGGTTAAGGTGATAGTATGTTATCAACTTAATGTGACAGTCCCATGAAAGGGAAGAATGCTACTGTTATTTAGCCCTAGGAAACATCATTTCCTGTTGTACTTGACACATTTCCTGTGTCCTTATGTTTTCAAAGGGGGGAGACAAGCACCTCCACCCAGCAAAGCCAGCATCCAGAGACTAGTTTCAGAGTCATTGCTCTTCATCAGTCTGGAGTAGCATGGCTTGCTAGCTGTCGATGCCTATCCGCCTTTGAAAACATATATATTTCAAGTGAAATACATTCACTGATTTTTGAAAATAGAAATTATATATTTCTAAATCTCTCAGAGAGATTTATGCAGTAGCAGCACGATATATATTATTTCAACTATTATAGTTGTTATTATTTACTCATTCGAAGGCGGCTAGCTGGCAGAGTCGTTAGCATGCTGGACGAAATGCCTAGTGGTATTTCACCTGTTGCTATGTTCTGAGTTCAATTTCCGCCAAAGTCGACTTCGTCCTTTCAGGGTCAATAAATTAAGTGCCAATTTGGATCAATGTCATCGATTAGTACTCCCATAACACACACACAAACACACACACTACCAACCAAATTTCAGGCCTTGTGCCTTTAGCAGAAAAGATTATTTACTTCATTTATGTTTGCTTCTGTTTTCTTTCTGCAGAAAAACGATGAAAATATGAGGAAAGAACTATGAGGAAAGAAAATATGAGGACAGATAA
>NC_069010.1:4959794-4961210 GCF_001194135.2 Octopus bimaculoides
TACATGTACAAAGACAGGCAAACACATTTACATGCATGCACAGGTGCAAAAAGGAAAAAGATGATGAAGTCAAGCTACTTACTAACTTGACTAACAAATTGGCGGCCAGTCACATTTACTCCAAATTGAAAGAAGAAAAAGAAGAACTCACACACACACATACATACATACACATTCACACACACAGTGACACACATACATAGGCACAGGAGTGGCTGTGTGGTAAGAAGCTTGCTTCCCAACTACATGGTTCCAGGTTCAGTCCCACTACATGGCATCTTGGGCAAGTGTCTTCTACTGTAACCTCAGGCCAATCAAATCCTTGTGAGGGGATTTTGTAGGCAGAAACTGAAAGAAACTTAAAGGCGGCAAGCCGGCAGAAACATTAGCATGCCGGGCAAAATGGTATTGTCACATATCATTTACAGATAAATTCCTTTATATATATTTATATATATACATATACACATACATATATTTTTATATGTGTAACGTAAGTTTAGAAGAAAAAAAACCATTGGTTTCATATCAAGCATGAACTAGATATCTGTTCAGTTTCTCTAAACAATGACCGTTCTCTGCAAAGAATGTTTTCTTTAAACAGAAGAACCGCAGAGATAGTTCAAGAAACATTCCTTTTAAAGAATTATGGCCAGGTAAGTTGTCTTCCGCTATTTGATAGCTGTGTTTTCCAATTTTGAAGTAAAAATTTCTGAAAATGTGGACAACTCCCCATGGCTTCCGTCCTGGAATTCAGGTAGCCTCCTGGCTCATGTGAGTTCATGAGAATTATATGCGTTTTTTGCCATACACAATTTACACGGTCTTGTTCCATTACGATAGGGTCCACAAGTCTCCAGCAATTTCCACCTGATGTTAAAGGGCGTATGATACTTCAAGAAACTTAGAAAAGGAAGATTATTCTATGATCTTTCTTGCAAGGAAGATCATTCAACTATTTATCTACCTGCACCACTACACACCCCCAAGCAGAGGTAATGTTGTACAATAATGAAAATAACAAAAATGTATACATCATAAAATGTCAAAACATAGAAACAATACCACTGTTCAAATGTAATAAGTGTTTGTTAAATTCTTGGGCCAATGCACATGTCTGCTGCTTTTGGTAGAGTTTGTGAAGTTGTGTGTAAAGGACATGTTTGTAATGCTGTGTGTGTGTGTGTGTTGTCTGTAGTAGGAACGGAAATAGTTTTTTTCAATGTGTGCCCTTTTTAGTCTATCAACAGAAATAGAATCTTTACGACCGTTAAGGTCTAAGATGAAAATTTTGTCTGTGCAAGAACACACTCGAAAGGGTCAATGCACACGGTGCTGTTAAAGGACGTTTAATGGCATCGTTGTGGTCAAAAGCATGAGTCCAGGCGGAGAGCTGGCAGAGACGTTGGCACGCCG
>NC_069010.1:4962370-4964870 GCF_001194135.2 Octopus bimaculoides
GAGATCGTTGCCAGTGCCCCTGGACTGGCTTTTGTGCGGGTGGCACATAAAAGACACCATTTCGAGCATGGCCGTTTTCGTGCGGGTGACACGTAAAAGCACCCACTACACTCTCTGAGTGGTTGGCGTTAGGAAGGGCATCCAGCTGTAGAAACTCTGCCAAATCAGATTGGAGCCTGGTGTTGCCATCCGGTTTCACCAGTCCTCAGTCAAATCGTCCAACCCATGCTAGCATGGAAAGCGGACGTTAAACGATGATGATGATGATGCTAAACAACACAACGGAGGAATCGTCGTAAGCTTCAATAATAAACCGTGATATGGCGAAGGATTACTGTAGTATTGTGAAGTTAATATAAGACTTACCTAAATTTCAAATCTTCCATTAGAATTTCATGTTAATTTATGCTCCATACATAAACTTAATAATGACAAAATTATTTTACTAAATTATTCATTTTCAAAATCAATTGAAATGCAATTTATTCCAACAGAAATTATCGACATTTAACATCCGTTTTCAATGCTGGCATGTGTTGGACGGCTTGATAGGAACTGGTAAGGCCAGTGGCCACACCAGTCTGCTTTGGCTTGGCTCCTGTGACTGGATGCCCTTCCTAACGCTAACCACATTGCAAGATTGTACTGGGTGCTTTTTACATGGCGTCAGCCCCAATGCTTTTCATGTGGTACCATCACCAATGTTTTTTTTACCTGGAACCAGCACCAACGCTCTTTACATGGCACCATCACCAGAGCTTTTTCTGTGGTACCATCACCAGTGCTTATGTGTTACTATCAACAGTGCTTTTTATGTGGTACCATCACCAGTGCTTTTTATGTGCCACTTTGATTTTAGGATCTCAGTTGTTGTCGTGGGTGGTCTTTTTAAGTACAGTAATGCACCATGTTTCAGTTCTTTGTCATCTCCTTTGTTGAGGTTCAGTTTTTTACAAATATGGAACCCAAGGGTTGATAATTTAACACTCAAACACACTGTGACAAGCAGGGTTAAACAGAATGTTTTAAAATACACTCACACATGCACAAGTACATGAATTAGCTATTCCACAAATTCACTGAGTTTAAAAATTCATTTCAGGTTCAACAAACAAGAAGACTAAAGAATAATATTAAAAATACTAATTTATTATCCATAGGGATTCAAAACATTAGGGGTATTTACATGGAGAGAATGGATGAAATTAACAACAAAAGTATAAATAAATATTTCCTGTTTGTGATTTTATGTCACAAGATCCTTTCATGTGAAAATCACGCATCAGAAGAGAGACAGCTGAACTTTAACCCTTTAGCATTTAAACTTGTCCAAATATTCCACCTGTTTCATGTTGAAAATGGCCAGATCCAACTTCTCACACATACCCTACAATGTCATTCTAAAAATAAACAATCACATCTTCAAAAATCTTGAAGCTACAATTTAATATATCATTAATTCTACAAAATGTGAATAATTAAACATTACATTTGATAGAATGATATGAATGCCAAAGGGTTAAGAGGATCGATCGTTCTGCCAATACAAATACACACACTGGTTGTTATTCACTTCATTTTTTTTTGTGGTTAATAAAACAGTTTATCTGTGTCTTGTTGACTCTTGCAGTGCCAAGAAAGCAGCTCCTTGGTTGTTTATGGAAACGCCACGAGTGTTTTGACATGTTTCAAGAATTACTACTATTCGCAAAGCATGTATTTGTTAACCTCAAAGGTCAGCTCAACCATAGACAATCTGGGGCTATTATCACACATACACACAGATAACTCGCATTTATTTGAGCTGTGTTAAACTTTCAGTGAAGTGGTCAATGTTGACAACAGATAAAATCAAGCCCTTGGAAAGATGCAGAACAACGTGGAGCCACAAAAAACCACAATAAAAATAATTTTTAAATTTAAATTACCTAATTTAGCAAAATTCTTGACAAAAATAGAAATCAGATAGAAATCTACTTGAATCTCAAATCTGATTCTATTTTTTACTATTTTTTATTTTCTAGAAAGTTAAAGAAGTGATTTTAAATTCTCAATCGCAGAATAATGCTAATAATATAGCCTGAACAGGATAAACTATCCCTATTTTGCAGAGAAAAGTGTAGGTGGCTAGCTGTGGACTCAAACTCACATCCCCATGATTACATGTCATGATGCTTTGACCGATTAAGCTAAACTACCCACTACAAATTCCTCTGCAAATTAAGATATATAAATCTTGCTTTATGAGACGAAGACAGGAAAGTATAGTTTGTGAGGAAGAGACATGGCTGCTATTTCTAGGTCATGCAACCACGTAGAGGTTATTTCTTTGGTTTGTCCCGCAGTAATGTGCCTTTGCAATGTAACTCCTTTACGCTTACATACCGGAACACTAAAATACAGAGATTATGAGGGAGGCCCTTGTGAATCTGTCACAGTAGAACTGTTGCTGTTGTTGTTATTGTTGTTACTGCTGCTGCTGCTCGGCTCTTTAAGTTGT
>NC_069010.1:4966612-4967516 GCF_001194135.2 Octopus bimaculoides
CAGGTGAAAATGTAGAAAAAAAAATATATATATATATATACATTTATATATAGTTATATTTATATTTCGTATATTTCAAATTTTAAATTTATTATATTACCATGTCATATTGGATATATATCTTTCGAAATATTAAATATTGATTTCCTGCGAATATTATTGATAACTTTATGAATTTATTAATAATATAAAAACACACATACATATATATATATATATATATATACAGTAAATTATTTTTAATGATGAAACTTACAGTTAAGAAAACAAACAAACACAAAAAAAAACCCTTGGATGGAAACAAAATGTCAAAGGCTGCTCGTGTGACTTGAACCCATGTCTTTTGTGAACATGACAAGATGTGCAACCATAATATCAAACTAACACTTTCAAGAGAAAGTAGGAGTTGAAAAGATTTGTAAAGGTAGTAGAAAGAGGAAATTAGATTCTATTAGTGGGGGGGGAAATGTTATTTTGTGTAGTTTAATGGATTTTATTCGTAATTATGTGTTAATTGACGGAGAAAATGACTATGACCTAAGTTATGGTATTTAGAATATTAATTCCGATTCTTTCATTCAAGAAATTTGGAATTGTGCAAATGTATGAATTTTCAACATACACACACACACAGAGAAATATCTGCCTTGACGACTGGCACCCATGCCAACGTCGTCTCCTTCATTGGACACGAAACTCAGCTTGCGAAGACTTATTGGGGCAAGCGAAAGCGAAATCGTGATGGCACCTGTGCCCAGCGTCGCCTTTCTGGCACTTGTGCCCGTGACATGTGTAAGGATTTTCGAGCGAGATCGTTGCCAGTGACCCTGGACTGGCTCTTGTGCGGGTGGCACATAAAATACACCATTTTGAGCGTGGCCGTTGCCAGTACCGCCTGACTGGC
>NC_069010.1:4970731-4972050 GCF_001194135.2 Octopus bimaculoides
TATATATATATATATATATATGAAATCTATAGATCGGTACTATCCAAATTGTTTTATAAATCCTCGCTGTCTATTTTCCTCGCTTACAACCTTGTGTAGTGGATTAATAATCTAAGTGGTTCATAGACCATTTGGGGTCTATTTCTAGCAGACTGGTGTTGTAATCGTTTAACACCTTTCTTATATATATATATATATAGAATGTACGGGTGTATACTCTGCCGGCGAGAATGGATACAAACACATTTATATTCTTTTAATTCGTGGATACTATACGTGTTACATAAACACGATGGTTTATATACAAAGCATATCTAATTATTTATTTAGCCCTGGGCCACTCCCGATCTAGCTGACCAGCGATCAAAGATGTTTCAGCTTGACCAGCAAACCGTTCTGTATTTCAGACACAGTATAAGGCGCCCGGAAATATATAATCAAATGCGTGTTTTCTAAAAGATAGTAGGGAGTGATTTGAGGGCAATCGGGCTGCTATTTCTAGCTAGTGGAATGACCATGTTGTCCTGCTTAATAACACCTGTACCGAGCTATTGAGGTTAGCCTTGTGCCAGGCGAAAAGGGGGGAGAAAAGTACTAATTAATGAATTATTGAGAATTCGCACATGGTGTTAATTAAATTTGATGATGACATGTGACTGACCTTTGAAACTGGCGATGATCAGCGGAGAGAAGAGAGAAGACATTACCAAGAAAAAAACATGAAGCGGCGGACGGTGAAACTTCTCGAGTGTTGGGAGGAAGAGAGAAGGCGTAGGCAGAGGAGAGAGGAAAGAAAGGGTAGTAAAGAATGTTCGGGAGATAGAGAGGGAAGTATAAGAGAGAGGGGAAGTTTCAGCTATAGGAAGAGGAGGAAGAGTGTAAGAGAGGGGAAGACGGAGAGAGACACAGAGACAAGACGAGAAAGAGACAGAAAGATAGATATAGAAAGAGGGGGAGAAATAAATAGAAAGAGTAGGAGAGAGACTAAACAAACGTTGCCAGTGCCGCTGGACTGGCTCCTGTGCAGGTGACACGTAAAATACACCATTTTGAGAGTGGCCGTTGCCAGTACCGCCTGACTGGCCCTCGTGCCGGTGGCACGTAAAAGCACCCACTACACTCTCGGAGTGGTTGGCGTTAGGAAGGGCATCCAGCTGTAGAAACTCCTGCCAAATCAGATTGGAGCCTGGTGTAGCTATCTGGTTTCACCAGTCCTCAGTCAAATCGTCCAACCCATGCTAGCATGGAAAGCGGACGTTAAACGATGATGATATATATATATATATATATACACACACATATTTATATATATATATATA
>NC_069010.1:4972939-4976933 GCF_001194135.2 Octopus bimaculoides
TAACTACTATTTCTCCCCATCACAATCAATAACAGCACCACAACCATCATTACTACCGCCTACATCAGCCGTGCTACCATCACCACCACCACCACCACCACCATCTTTCTCACCATTTCTTCTGCCTCCGATTGATGTAGATTGTAGTTGTGGTGGTCGTGGTGATGATGATGATATCTGTAGTAGTAGTAGTAGTAGTAGTAATGTTGACGTTGTTACGGGTGTCCTGATTATGATGATGATGTTGTCGGTGCTGATGATGCTGGACGTGGCGGCGATGTTGACGAGGATGATGGCGTGTGGGGAAGGTGGCGGCGGCGGCGGTGTAGATGCCCGTTAAATAAAATAACAAAAAAAAAACAAAAAAAGAGAAAATGAGATGCAGAAGAGCACTTCCGGCACGATTCTCATTGGTCGAAATCTTGCAGTCGGCCAGGCGAACAGCCAATCGATCATTCTCGTTATTGGAATTGAAGAAGAAAAGCTGAACAAGGAATAACAGTTTAAAGGTATACACACTCACACACATACACACATATATATATACACACACACAGACGTATACAGGCACACACACACACACACACACGCATACATACGCACGCGCATACGTACACATACTCTAAAAAAAAACATTAGTAATAATAATGATAATGTCTTTTATCTCCCCCTCGCTAAAAAAATGACAAACAAATTGTTCAGAATGAAAACAAACAACAAAATGTATGTTTTATTGAGAAAGAGAGAGGAAGGTCGGCCGCCATGACTGTGTCGTCTGGTCTTGATGTATGTGTTCGTGTGTCCGATAATCGACGATGATTTTTTTTCTGATTTTTGTATATATATATATATATATTTAGTTGCATTTATTTTTATTTTCACAGAAATTGTTGTTTTCAAGTAGCAAATCTAAAAAAAAAAAAAACTTTCGCTGCTATGTCTTCTTTATAGCGATGATAATAATGATGGTGGTGGCGGTGGCGGTGGAAATAGCTGATTTTTTTTTTAATGTATTTTTTATTTACACGGATGATGGTAGTGGAGGGGATGGAATCGCCGGTGGCGATGATATTTTTTTGTTCTATGATTGAGTGTGGCGGTGGATAACCGTAGTTTAATGATAGTGATCGCGATGGTGGCGGCGGAGAAGGCCTAGTGACGATGTGATGGTGGCGGCGGAGAAGGCTTAGTGACGATGTGATGGTGGTGACGGAGAAGGCTTAGTGACGATGTGATGGTGGTGACGGAGAAGGCTTAGTGACGATGTGATGGTGGTGACGGGGAATGCTTAATGACGATGTGGTGGTGGCGGCGGAGAAGGCTTAGTCACAATGTGGTGGTAGTGGCGGTGGAGATATTGACTAAAACATATACTAGATAGTGATGATGCTGGTGATGGCAGTTGTGGTGAGATGAGTAAATGGGGGTGGGGTTGGCCATTACAACTATGATGATGATGGTGGTGGTGGTGGTGGTGGTGATGATGAGGAACAATAAAAAAATGTCGGGGCGGAAAAGACGACAGTGGGGAGGCAGTGTGTGGTTAGGAGGGGAGGGTTGAGAATAGGTTTCCTTTTGGTCTTTTTTCAACCTGAGATTGATTGATGCAATGCAATACATACATACATACATACATACATACAGTTTTTTTTTCAGCTTTGGTATATATATATACACATCATCATCATCATTTAACGTCCGCCTCCCCAGCTGGCATGGGGAGGCGGACTCCAGGAATTGAACCTGCAACACTATGAACTGAACACCCTTAGCCTCTTGGCCACACACCATCTGCAAAAAATAATAGGATGTATACTGTTGAAAGATCTCCCGCATTCGGTGCTTATTTTTGTCCCTCGCCCATTATATTCCTATCCACGCAGTACATATCCTAATACAACTATCTGGTGGGGGGATATTTCAGAACAACATCCACAATCTTATATTATAAAAGGATCTCCGTCTGTCGGTCCGTAACAACATTTGAGTAGAGAGAAGAAAGAAGGGGAGGAGAAAAGTGGTTGAGAGAGAAATACAGTGAGAGAGAGAGAGAGAGAGAGAGAGAGAGAGAGAGAGAGAGAGAATTAGATAAATAGGTAATGTTGTCACTTTAGTAACTAACAAGTTTTGATTAAAAACTTAGGAATTTTAAGTGCAAGTCTGTCAAAACAACGCAACACAGACTTAAAAAAGACTATGTGTAATATATAATACATACAGTTATTTTTTTGGCTGTTTGTGTGTGTATGTGTTTGTGGTTTTGCATATCTTTCAATATATGGACAACGCAACACAGACTTTTAAAACAGACTTCCACTTTGAACAATTCAGCGTAATACAGTGTGACAAGGCTGACCCTTTGAATTACAGGCACAACAGAAACAGGAAGAAAGAGTGACAGAAAGTTGTGGTGAAAGAGTACAGCAGGGTTCACCAACATCCCTTGCCGGAGCCTCGTGGAGCTTTAGGGGTTTTCGCTCAATAAACACTCACAACGCCCGGTATGGGAATCGAAATCGCGAGGCGATGACCGCGAGTCCGCTGCTCTAACCACTGGGCCATTGCGCCTCCACTCATATTCGAATACATCAAATATAAACTACAATACGATCGAAGATTGAAAATGGGTAAATTGCAGCCATCTTGATGAAATGAGGTATCGTCGATCATATTAATCCCCAGATCACACATTGTACTTGGCTCTGCTATTGCCGTTGTTGGGAATGCCGTTGTTGCAGCATGTGAGCAAAAACTAGCTGATAGCGGAACGCTTGGAATTTACCTGCATTAAATTGCATGTCGTTTTCTTCGGACCATTTACAAATGGCATGTGGGTTTTTCTAAAGGAAATTCCTTGACTGCTTGTACTACTTTTGTGTCGTCGGCATAGCTAGTAAGTGTGGCTGTCTGTGTAACTGACGACATGTTTGAAAGAGCCACCATAAACTGCAGCAGCCCCAATACAGTTCCCCGAGGCACTCCACTCTCTATCACTGTCTCCTTGGAGGGCTCCATTCGCCGCAACCACCTGACACCTGTCTTTTAAGAAGTCATGTAACCATTTCCTGGTTTTCCGACTATGCCGAGTCTCCGTAGTTTGTGACATTTTATCCCATGATCAACTTTATCAAAGGCCTTTGCAAAATCATGATATATCACATCCACGTTTCGGCGATTCATTAGGTGTGTCATCACCCTGTCAGAATGCAGCAAAAGCTCTATAAGGCATCCTCTTCCTAAGCTGAAACCATGCTGGGTATTAGGGAGCAATGGATTTCCTTCTGACAATCCCTGCCATGATTTTGCTGACATGATAGGTCAGAGAAACAAGTCTACAATTTTTAGCATTCGCTCTACTACCTCTCTTACGGAGAGGAGATATACTTTCCTTTAACTTTCTGAGAAGTCTCCCAGTTTTTAAGAAGCTCAGGAAGGGGATCAGTAGTGGTCAGGGGCGGACTGAGAGTATTAAGGGCCCTCGGGCATAACTGTTTACCGGGCCCCTTTGAATGTGTGTTTTAGTAGAGTTAACATGTAGAGTGCGGGCCCCTCAGAGCTCCGGGCCCGATTGATCGACGGCTGGTAGTGGTCTTGCAAGAGCTTCTTTCCAATTCTTTAGGGGGGCTTGCTGGGAATCCATCAGGACTGAGTTTGAGCTCATTTCATCAGTGACTGATATAGCATCATCAGTGACTGATATTACATCATTAGTGACTGATATTACATCATCAGTTTCCTCTATTTCGATACTATCAATGATAGCCATCTATTTGTGTAGAGCTATGGTGCCAAAGAACTCATCAGACATAGCCATTTGCAAGTGCCCCAATGGTACATTATTTACATTACTTACATTTGACGGATATTTGTCCTCATCTTGTTTGTTGTTAACACAACGTTTCGGCTGATACACCCACCAGTCTTCATCAGGTGTCTTGGGGGAAATTTCGGAGTTGGGTTCTCATTCCTAAGGTATTTTTCGAAATTCCCCCCC
>NC_069010.1:4979034-4980027 GCF_001194135.2 Octopus bimaculoides
CCCCCATATATCGGGTATCTGCGACTATATTAGAAACTTGTTTTAGCTTGTATTTTTAATTCACCCCACCAATATCATTTTTTTATTATTATTATTATTATTATTATTATTATTATTATTATGCCTGAAAAAGAAAAAAAAAAGTAAGGGATTAGAACAGTGTCTGGATATTTATGTTTTGAAAATCGTGTTCGAAATAATATCCAAAGACTGGTTTTAAAAGCCATAATAATAATAAAAATAAATTTAAAGTGGGCGGGGGTTAAGAAAGATCCCCTTTAAACCAACGACTGCCCTACATAATCCCAATGTATCCTTCGTTTCCTTTAAAACACTCTGGTATAATTTGATCGGGATTTGGTTCCTGTTTTTTTTGGGGGGTGGGGTGGTTTACTGGTTATTTGATGGCATCGGCATTCGTTCGTATCTACAACCGGCAAAATATAAGAGGCTTCTCTCATCGCCCCCCCTCTCTCGCTCTCACACACACACACACACACACACATACAAAGCCTCTATAAACCAGTTATTTAACCTCGGGGGCTGTCCGAAACAAGCAGACCTTCAATCGAAACGTGTTACAACCATGAGCCATGCCTTCTTATTTTGAGATGGACTTCATTATCTAGTTGGTCTAAGTGGAAACCTTCTCCCTTTATTTTTCGTAAGTTTGTTGTAAAACTATATCATTGGTGTGATTTTAAGGATATTTGATTGCTATTTCTAACAGTTCGATCGACCACAACGCGTCTACCGTCCTATGTTACCAGCTAGATAGCTATATTTATATTTTGGGGCGCAGATATTACTACCATATATATATATATATATAATAATAATAATCAATAATATTAGGGATAAAATCCAAAATTACAGGTAAAATCTCAATTAAAATCAATTTATTAAAAATTAAAATTAAATTAAGTTTCACAGTGTAAAATATATATAAATATATAGTTTTAGGGAAAAGAACCAAGGTTTATGAACCCATCG
>NC_069010.1:4980221-4982703 GCF_001194135.2 Octopus bimaculoides
ATGAAGTATATGGAAAGGAAAAATTGTAAGTGTAGACGAACTTTAATGCAATTCATAATCTAAGTTGGTACAGAACCAATGTACATTCTACAAATTGTTTCGGAGTCTAATTAATTCCAAAGTCAAAAACGAAAAACTCTTCATGAAATAAAAATTAGATTCCTCGTATAGCAGTACTTTTCCTTCTTAGTTTCAAATTCTACCGTATTTTAACAGCTGCTGGTACCCCGTCATCATCATCATCTAATACCCAGCCTAGAACAGAGATCGACTGTTTTAATATCTCAGACAAAGGAAACTAACACACACACACACACGTTTTAAAATTCTATTCTGTTGTATATATGCAGTTGTGTGTGGTTTATTATTGATAATGTAAATAAACAATCGGCATAATTCTTGGGTGGATCTATAGTCTTGTAACTTTTGTGTTTAATCTACGATGTTCGACGAAGCTGACAGAATCTTTAGAGCAGCAGAAAAAAAAGTACTTTGCGGTTCTTATTCCAGCTCTTTGTATTAATGTTCTGATTTCAAATCTTCCTGAAGTAAATAAGTAAATTTTGTCTTTCGTCCATCCGAGATCCAGTCAAGTCCTGGGGGGGGGGTCGATAGTATCTACTCACACCCTCTTCCTGTGTCTAAATCAGAAATAATTTACTAGTAATCATTACTGTTTGTGTATGTCTTTGTTTAGTTGGACGAGGATCTAATCCAGCAGGAAAAACAAGGAAAAGATTTCAAATTATTTACGGTTATTTAACCGTCCTCTCTCTCTATCTCCCTCTCTCTCTCAATATTTTGTCTCTCTTCCTCCACTGTTTCACCCCTACTCTCTCTCTCACATATTAATATTCTATCCCCCTCTCTCATTCACTCATTCTCTCCCCTTCTCCCTCACATTCTCTTCCTTTCTCTTTCCTCAACTACTTTCTGCATTGTTCTCTCTTTCTTCTTTTTCTTTTCCCTTATTCTGCTCGTTCATACCTAATTTCTGGTCCCTGTTTCTCCCTTATTTTCTCTGCCTCGTTCTGACCCCTTTCTTCTTATACTCACTCTATTACACACATACAACTTCTGTTCCCCTGTCTCATCTCTCTCTCTCTCTCTCTCTCATGCACACGCATTCTGTCCCTTATAGTCTCTCTCTCTCTCATGCACACGCATTCTGTCCCTTATAGTCTCTCTCTCTCTCTCGCATTAATTTTCCCTTGACCGTGTCACATCACCGCTCCCCCTTCTTTGCCTAGCTCTCTCTCTCTTCCCCCCACTCTCTGCCTTTCTCCCCTTCCTCCCTCTCTCACTACTATTCTACATTTGCTGACTAATAACACGGAGCCTCCTTCTGGTCGCCTAAATCTGCTTGCTAGAAATAGCAGCCAACTAACCTTCATACCATTTCCTAATCTATTAAAAACTGCAAGGAACAATTGGATGATGTGCTCCTAGATACACTTAACATAAAAAAACAGTATGGTCACAGCTAGAACGTCTTAGATTATAAGCTTGAAGTCAAACAACAAAGACAAAACATTGCTAACTGAGATTCGGTATAACTATTCCCTAACCTCGTTTTAATGTGACCACCACCACCTATTTCTTCACGTCATCCAATCTAACAAGAGTGTCTCTACACAGTTCCTTGATTTGCTAGATATAGTAGCAAAATTTCTCAGAAGCGCAGGCGTAACTGTGTGGTGAGAATAGGTGCCCACGTTACTGTGTGGTTCCACTGCGTGGCACCTTGGGCAAGTGCCTTCTGCTATATATATATATATATATATATATATAGTACCGGCTAGAGTCTTATGAGTCGATCTGGTAGACGGAAACTGAAAGAAGCCCATCATGTGCGTGTGCATTGGCATCTCATGACATCACGTGACAATTGTAAATGAATGTTACTGTCATACAAGCGGTGTCGTCTATTTCCGATACCAGCTGACCCCGTGCCATCAAAAATGGCTAATTGTAGTATTTTATATATAAATATGGATGGTAAATCAAATTAATACACTTACTCTTTTATGCCAGTGGCACAAGTGCCAGTAAGGCGATATATATAAGTTTAAATACAGGTTAAAATAGCCTCATTAAGGGATAAAAATATCCAATGAATTACTGATTCATCATCATCATCATCATCGTTTAACGTCCGCTTTCCATGCTAGCATGGGTTGGACGATTTGACTGAAGACTGGTGAAACCAGATGGCTACACCAGGCTCCAATCTGATCTGGCAGTGTTTCTAGAGCTGAATGCCCTTCCTAACGCCAACCACTCCGAGAGTGTAGTGGGTGCTTTTACGTGCCACCGGCACAAAGGTGGTGAGGTTTAAGTATAAATCTTGGTTTATAAATATCTAAATTAAAATTCAGAAAATGGAGAAGTAGCATTAATATAATTTATTAACTCCAAAAATTCTCAACCATAAGGTTCTGGGTTCAGTCCCACTGTGTAGCACCTTGAACATGTATCTTCT
>NC_069010.1:4984023-4986745 GCF_001194135.2 Octopus bimaculoides
TATATATATATATATATATATATATATATATATTTGTGTGTGTCATTATGTATGTGTCTTTGTGGCTGTGTTTGTTCCCACCACCACCATCACCATGACAGCTGGTATTGGTGTGTTCATGCACACGTAACTTAGCGGTTTGGCAAAAGACACTGATAGAATAAGTACCAGGCTTAAAACAAAAAAAAAAAAAGATAAATAGATAAAAAATCTTCAAGGTAGTACTCCAGCATGGCCTCACCCTAATGACTGAAACAAAGTAAAATATAAAAGACACACACACACACACACACACACACACACACACATTCCTTGTAGTTTGAGAAACATCACTTGTTTATTTGTGTGTGTGTACCAAAAACCATCTTCTCCTCTCATTAAAGATGGAGAAAAATATGGACGAAGATGATAGCAGTGATGATGTTGGTTGGCTATTTTATGACTATCAAGAATCCACTGACCATTGTCCAGCTACTACAGTCCTTGCAGCTGTAGTTCTATAATGAATGTTCTCTGTCCATTTTCTGTCGAGTTTCGACAGAGCCAGTCGCTTGTTATTCGTTCGTTTGTTCAGCTGTGTTGCTCTTTCCATTTTTACTCCCACAACGCATCTGTCTGTGTGTGTACACAGCTATATGTACACACACATACACGCACACACTCTTTTTACACACTCTCATCTACGCACACACGCCTATACACGTTCTCACACTTATACGCATTTTCACACATGCGTGCACACACATGTACACTCTCTTTCACACACATATGTACACAGTTTCATACACACTTTCACATACACACACACATACACGCATGAACACATTTTCACATACACACTTTTTCATACACACACACACTTGCACATATACACACTCTTTCATACACACACACACACACACACACACACACGCAAAATCTCCCACGCCACAGATGCACACAGAAACACATACTTACATATACACACGCATACACACACACACAAACATCACATATTTACATGTCTTACACCATTCACATACACATATACACCCTTTCTCTTTTACCTTAGACACACACACATTTTCTGTTTCTTATATATATATGTGTGTGTGTGTGTTGTGTGTGTGTGTCTGTGTTTGTCCCCCCCCCCCACCATTGCTTAACAACTGATGTTGGTGTGTTTACGTCCCCATAACTTAGCGGTTCAGCAAATGAGTGGACGATAGAACAAGGACTAGGCTTACAAAGAATAAGTCCTGGAGTTGATTAGTTCGACTAAAGCCGGTGCTCCAGCATGGCCACACTCAAATAACTGAAACAAGTAAAAGAATAGAAGAATATATATATATATTTATACTCACACACACATACATATGCACATACACACACACACATGTGCGTGTGTGTGTGTGTGTATTCTATTTATCTGTTGTTCTATTTACCTACCTATTTACCTGATTTCATATCTTGACACTTTTCCAGGACCTTAGCTACACAAACGCCACCTGCTGGTTTCTACGGACTATGAACATCGGAAGCCCCTATTAGTAAGTATTTGCTTCAACAATTCTTAAAAATTCCTGCATCTGAACCCACCTTTTCTGGTTTCTAAACCTTCTTATTTTTTTTTTTAACTTTGCCCCTATGGGTCTGTCCTGATAAATAGACTTTCCAATGATGACCAATTCATCTAATTTGACACGGGAATAATTTGGTGTTGTGAAACTGTGGTAGCTATAACAACATCAACAACTTCGTTGTATATATCTATATATATATGTGCGTTTGTGTGTCTGTGTTTGTCCCCCCCAACATCACTTGACAACCGATGCTGGTGTGTTTACGTCCCCGTAACTTAGCGGTTCGGCAAAAGAGACCAATAGAATAAGTACTAGGCTTACAAAGAATAAGTCCTGGGGTCGATTTGCTTGACTAGAGGCGGTGCTCCAGCATGGCCGCAGTCAAATGACTGAAACAAGTAAAAGAGAGAGAATATATATTTATATATACACACTTCACATACAATATTGTATTTACATAGAAAATGGTTGACCATGATTTTGAAGTTTCAGTTATATATGACCCTCATATAAATGCATGTGTGTTTAAAATTTGCAATGTCCTTTCTCTGTTTGCAGTTATCCATATCAAATGGGCCCAACACCAGTTCCACCTATCTACGGAGCACCACTACAAGCAGTTAAAATTGAACCGGATTCCAATCTAGCAAAAATGATGAAAGGCAAGAGGAAAATCAAGTCAGAACCCATTGAGGAGTGAGTGCCATATTTGTATTCATGTTATATTTGAATTCAAGATCTGACTGTGTGTTTATGTGTGTGTGTTTTTGACTGAGCCTGTATGTCTCATTCAGTTTGTCTAAATTTGTTGTTATATTTAAAATCAATTGAAAGAAACACAGAGCATCTCAACAGAGATATGGTAACAAAAGGCTTAAAATATATAATAGAGAAACAATTCTTAACCCTTTTGATACCAACCTGGTTGAAACCACCTCTGGCTCTGCAGTACAAATATCCTGTTTTCATAAGATTTGAATTAAAATCTTCCACCAAACCTTAGTCACAATTTATGTTCCTAACACTAGCTTAATGATAACTGAGTTATTTTACTAAATTCTTTGTTATATTTAAAATTAATTGAAAGAAACACAGAGCATCTCAACAGAGATATGGTAACAAAAGGGTTAAAATATATAATAGAGAAACAATTCTTAACC
>NC_069010.1:4988312-4988777 GCF_001194135.2 Octopus bimaculoides
GTAGTGGTAGTAGTGGTGGTGGTGGTGGTGGTGGTGGTGGTGGCAGTAGTGGTGGTAGTGATGGTTGTAGTGGTGGTGGTGGTGGATGGTTGTGGTGACATTGGTGGTGGTCATAGTGGTGGTTGTAGTGATAGTGGTGGTAGTGTTAGCTGTAGTGGTGGTGGTGGTGGTTGTTGGTAGTGGTGACAGTGGTGGTGGTGGTGGTAGTGGTAAATGATAACACTTCCAATCAGTTAAGACCAGAAGCCATGAGAGCCACTGCCTGGTACTGCATCAGGGCATTAGCAAATCTGTGGTATTGAGCAGAATATTTGCTGTAGGCCATCTTTTTATACCAAGACAAAACAATGTACATGATAACACTTCCAGTCAGTTAAGATGAGAAGCCATGAGAGCCAATGCCTGGTACTGCATCAGGGCATTAGCAAATCTGTGGTATTGAGCAGAATATTTGCTGAAGCCCAT
>NC_069010.1:4990611-4991462 GCF_001194135.2 Octopus bimaculoides
GAAACCGGATGGCAACACCAGGCTCCAATCTAATTTGGCAGAGTTTCTACAGCTGGATGCCCTTCCTAACGCCAACCACTCAGAGAGTGTAGTGGGTGCTTTTACGTGTCACCCGCACGAAAACGGCCACGCTCGAAATGGTGTCTTTTATGTGCCACCCGCACAAGCCAGTCCAGGGGCACTGGCAACGATCTCGCTCGAAAATCCTACAGGAACCAGTCAGGCGGTACTGGCAACGGCATACAACAGGCTTCTTTCAGTTTCCATCTACCAAATCCACTCACCATGGTTATAGTAAAAACACTTGCCCAAGGTATTGTGCCGTAGGACTGAACTTGAGACCACCTGGCTGAGAAGCAAGTTTCTTAACCACACAACCACACCAGTGCCTGTATTATTACGTCTACGTTTACCATCCCAGTTGTCTCCCCTTGTAGTCATGATTGTTTTTTTGTTTTTTTTTGCGTTTGTTCTTGTAGGGAAATGTCTGCTCCTCTCTGAGTTGATTCCTGAACCAATGACGGCGTATGATGACAGCAAGCTGCTCAATCATGGTATTGGGTTCACCAATATTGTAGACCGCACAACAAGAGGCAGCGGAGACCTGAGCAAGTATGTGATTTTTTTGTCATCATCATCATCATCACCATCACCATCATCATCATTGACATCACCACCACCACCACTACTGTCATCATCTTCATTATCATCGCCACCACCATTATCATCATCATCATCATCTCTACCACCACCTCTACCACCACCACCATCATCATCATCATTATCACCACCGTCATCATCATCATCATCACCATCATCATCATCATCATTGACATCACCACCACCACCAC
>NC_069010.1:4991910-4992845 GCF_001194135.2 Octopus bimaculoides
TTCTGCCAGCTCGCTACCTTACTCTAATTATATATTTGCTCGTTATTTATAGAAAAGAAATCCGTGATGGAGGTAAGCAGTTGTTGGAAAAACTCAAATTCTACAGTCCGAAAATTGCTGTATTTAATGGCAAAGGTGAGAATCGATATTTAGTTTGCTTTTTTCTTTTGTGTTTTTATATCGTTTTGTGTTTTATTTTTCCCTTTCATTTTCTTTCTATTTCTTCATCTACTATAATAATACTCTTGTGTTTTTCTCCGTCACAACATATGAAGGAGAAAGGAAGGGGGTGACAGATGAGTAAGGAAGGAAGGGGTGATGGCAAACTTGGTAGTGGGATGATGGAAGTTCTATGGTTCAGAAAAAGAAAATCAAACAGCGTTTCAACTCTGTGTGTGTATGTAAAAGGAAGTCATGTGAATGCATGTGTGTGTGTGTGTGTGCAATGGAAGTGGGATGGTGAACATTCAACGCTGAAAAGTAAAGTCAAACAACGTTTCAACTGTGTGTGTGTGTGTGTGTGTACAAGTGAAATATGTGAATGTTTGTATGTGTGAACCAGTGTTCTTTCAGTAACAAATAATGATTAATGTCACATCTCGAAATACAACCACTAGATAACATTGACAAAAGTATTAATTTGAATTACCATCCATATTCTGAAAGTGAAATCGTGATGGCACCCATGCCCAGCGTCACCTTCCTTGCACTTGTGCCGGTGGCACATGTAAAGACATTCGAGCGAGATCGTTGCCGGTGCCACTGGACTGGCTCCTGTGGAGGTGACATGTAAAATACACCATTTTGAGCGTGGCCGTTGCCAGTACTGCCTGACTGGCTTTCGTGCATCACCACCACTACCACCACCTTCATCATCATCATCATTACTGCCACCACCACCACCACCACCACCACCACCATCATCATCATCATCA
>NC_069010.1:4994443-4995090 GCF_001194135.2 Octopus bimaculoides
TATATATATATATATTTTTTTTTTCTTTTTTTTACAGACAATCTTTGTGATGCCCTCCTCCAGTGCTCGATGCTCCCAGCTTCCTAGGGCTATTGACAAGGTTCCGTTTTATGTGGCGCTGAGGAGGCTGCGGGACTTCTTGGTTGGAAAGATTAAGACGCTCGATGACAGCGAGGTCTGCTTCCCTGATCTCGAGCTGAAGGTGAAGACGGAGAAGACCGACAAAGCAGAGAAGACCCCTAGTAGCAAGAAACTGAAGACCCCCAAGATAGAAAACCCTACCTACCCATTGCCCCCTCAGGGTTCAACTTCAAGTTCATCTTACGTGAAGCCCGAACCGATGTATAACACGGATGATTATGGTCAGATGCCTATGGGCCGGGGCTTAAGTGCTGGTGTAGGGCAAGGCCCAGAGAAGGGGTCTGAATTTGCTGGTGCACCCACTGGCACCGCCGTGTTGTCCCCCTCTGCCTGTGCGCCGCCGCCCTCCACGTCGACTACTCCGCCCACGTCCACCGCTCCGAGTTTCCAAGCCATGCCATTCGATATGCTGTCCCCGCCACCGCCCAACCAGCCTGTCCCCGTCGGTATGTCCCAGTATACCAACTACCCACAGGCGTCGTACGATGATTACCTTCCCTTCCCCA
>NC_069010.1:4996690-4997661 GCF_001194135.2 Octopus bimaculoides
AAAATGCAAAAGTATCGCCTTATCCCTTTAGTTTTCTTATTCTATCTTAGCACCACTTACCCTTTTCTGTACTTATTAACCCCGCTTCACATCCCCCAAAACCCTCATTAATTCTGAATTGTAGCTTTAACATTTACCTTCATTTTGTAATTACTTTTCTTACAAGACTCGGGTTAAGAACCTCTGGTATAAAGCTTAGATATTATTATCATGTAAAGACAAACATCTTTTACAGTTAATAGATTATAAACAAGTTTGATCCATAATTTTCATATATATGAAATAAAGTGAGGATCTATTAGGTTGGTGCATAATTATTGTGGCTTTTTTTCAATAAATTTTATTCTGCAAAAGGCAATAACAATATTTAAGAAAACCATCTTTAAATGGCGGGTCTGATCGTCTGCCAAGCAAATGGGAGACGGTAATTGAAGTAGATGGTGAATATGCTCCGGAATAATCATTTAAAGATGTTTTTGTTGAATAAAATTTGTTGCAAAAAGCCGCAATAATTAGGCACCAACCCAATAGTTGTTCTTTTTTCATTTGCAAAATACAAATTAGCTGAGAACATTGAGTAATGTCAGACGATTCGTCACACTGGAAAGTAAAAACAGGAGAATCTCTTACTTGGTCGAGAATTCGATCATTGGTGTCTTGAGACAAAGTCGTCGATCTTTCTTCCCTTGACTGTATGGATTGATGGTGAAATCTGAGAAAGCTTGTTTGCACTCTCTTTCACCAGAACGAGTTCTGCTGCATGGAGAAGACTTGGTTTTTATGAGAGATTCTCCGATGTTATGGGTCTTCTTGCTCTTTGCAATCCACAAAATGCAGAAAATGAAACAAATCTGGACGACCTCCCCGAGTGGGGAACGGTTTTTAAAAATAAACTCCAATAGTTTTTCCCCCAAAAGTCTTGACGAATATATTCGATTTAGATTCATGTCCTTCCAAAACAGTGACCCATT
>NC_069010.1:4998549-5001324 GCF_001194135.2 Octopus bimaculoides
AAACACAGATTGGAAAAATAAATAATTTTAACAATAAAACCGAAATTTTTAATATTAAATGTTTGTTAAAAATATAGTAAATTTTTTTGTTAGACAAAAAATTACAATTTAAACAGATTTAAATATTACACAAAATACTAGGTGAAACTAAAAGCGATGCAAAATCTTCTCATTTTTACAGAAACTTCTTTTTATATTTTCCTGCAAATAAATGCAATATTTTATTGTACAAATTTTTCATATAACTTTTCTTTTCATTTAACTTTTATTTCAAATTATTTTGTTTCAGTTTTTTTTTCAGAACTTTTTCCTCCAAGCATTTTAACTTGGGCCTTCACATTACCCTTACACGTGCCTTATCTTTTGTTCACATATTTGTGTTGTCCGCTGCACATCAAATAGTTTGCAATGAGTGCAAAGAAAAGGAAGCATCTTGAGGAATATATTCGATTTAGATTCATGTCCTTCCAAAACAGTGACCCATTTTGTGATATGTTACAAAACTTTGAGTAATGATGGGATGCGACCCTCATGCTTGGAAAACCCACTTGAGGACAACACATCCTGCTCTTGCAGACAAAAAGAAACTCCCTGAAGCAAGCTATAGTGGGGCATTTCGCCAAAAAACTTCAAAGGTTGTTGAGGCTTCCTATGAGATCGCCATGGGGATTGCAAAGAGCAAGAAGACCCATAACATCGGAGAATCTCTCATAAAACCAAGTCTTCTCCGTGCAGCAGAATTCGTTCTGGTGAAAGAGAGTGCAAACAAGCCTTCTCAGATTTCACCATCAAACCATACAGTCAAGGGAAGAAGGATCGACGACTTGTCTCAAGACACCAATGATCAAATTCTCGACCAAGTAAGAGATTCTCCTGTTTTTACCTTCCAGTGTGACGAATCGTCTGATATCGCTCAGTGTTTTCAGCTACTTGTATTAGACATTCAGTAATTTGTTGTACAAGGGAAGCAACGTCAGCTGAATGCGTGTGTGCTGACACACACGCATTCATACGATTTACTACTGTATATCGGAGCTATGTTTGCAACCACATCGAGAACTTTCCCTAACCACACCATGCATAAACAGACAGTTAACTCAAACTTCAGCACTACACAATGGAAGGAACTAGCAGAACTTCAAAATAATGAAGATATAACGACGATTAAGGAAGCAGATAAAGGAAGTGCAGTTGTAATAATGGACAGATTATACTATAGAAATCTAGTAATCTCTATGCTTGATGACATTCAACACTATGAAAAAAGTCACAAACTACACCCCGCGGAAAACTAATGAAAACTCTGTCCTCACTAATTTAAAACCCATAGAAATGAACTGACAACCAAAGAGATTGATTTTCTAACAAACTTTAAATGCAAACCTAGCCTTTTCTATGGTCTGCCAAAAATACACAAAAGCCAGATTATAAATGAAACCATTAAAAAATCACCAAAGACGTACATACATACACCAAACCCGGGGGACCTAAAACTACGACCCATTATAGCTGGCCCAGCCTGTGAAACACACAGACTAAGTCTATTTATGGACATCCTCCTAAAACCCTTCCTTAAACACATCAATAGCCATATCAGAGATGACTTGGATATGTTAAATCACCTCCCAAAAAAAGTCAAGGAAGAAACAATCATGGTTTCATTTGATGTGATTAATTTATATACCAATATACCTCATAATTATGGACGAGAGGCAATTCAGTTCAAGAAATCCCAAACAGGATCACTAAAGAATTCATAACTAAATTGGTTGAATTCATCTTACGAAACAACCACTTCATGTTTGACAATACGTTTTACCAACAAAAATCCGGAATTGCTATGGGCACAAAGGCAGTTCCAGTCATTCCGAACCTAACAATGGGTTACTTGGAAGTAATAATATACCAGGAATCTTTATCTACCTTTGGAAACTCCCTTTCCCAATACATAAAAGAAAATTGGAAAACATTCCTCGACGACTGTTTCATACTCTGGAATGAAAACACAAATAAACTCCTGAAATTCAAAAGTCTATTGAACAGTGTCAACCCAAACATACAGTTCACAATGGAGTACAACCAAAAGGAGCTCCCATTCTTGGATATACTAATTAAAAAGAAACAAACTAAAAATAGAAACGGACATATTTTACAAAACCACAGACGCCAAACAATATCTACTATTTGATTCATGCCACCCAAGACACACCAAAACAAACATCCCCTTCGACCTTGCAAGAAGGATATGCACAATAGTGTCAGAACAAAATACCAGAGACCTTCAACTGCAAGAACTCAAAAATACCCTAATTGACAGACACTACCCAGTTCAACTCATAGAGGATGGAATCAGACGTGCATCACAAATCGACATAGAAAGATTAAGAAAAGTTCAACACAGCAACACACCTTCCCCGAAAATACTGCCTTACATATCCACATACAACTCCAGAAACAAAGAAGCCTTCACCATCATCACCCAAAATTTACCAATGCTATATAAGGACCCCAAATTAAAGGAAATTTTACACACACTTAGAATCATTAAAAGCTACAAACAACCAAAATCACTAAAAAAGATCCTCCGCATCATTATCATCATCATCATCATCGTTTAACGTCCGCTTTCCATGCTAGCATGGGTTGGACGATTTGACTGAGGACTGGTGAAACCGGATGGCTACACCAGGCTCCAATTTGATCTGGCAGAGTTTCTACAGCTGGATGCCCTTCCTAACGCCAACCACTCAGAGAGTGTAGTGGGTGCTTTTACGT
>NC_069010.1:5004037-5005792 GCF_001194135.2 Octopus bimaculoides
AACATTCTAGTGCAGTGGTTCCCAAACTATGAGTCGCAACCCACTGATGGGGCACAATGGTTGGGATTAAAAGCAAATTTCGAAATAAACTGCAGCTCTCAAATTCTTCACGGCTGAAACTATCATGCATTGAACCTGATGTTAATTCTATTATTGAGCGTAGCAAGAAACAGGCTCATCCTTCTCACAGGCCTCAATGAAAATGTAATCTGAAGTAAATTTGTTTCTTTCATTAACGTTTCGACCCAGTAGAGTTAAGTGGGTCGCCATAAACTGGTGTCATAAATAGTGGGTCGCGTCTCTAAAACGTTTGGGAACCACTGTTCTATTGTGTCTATTTATTCCAATGTATTAGACAAATACATTCACGTGTATCAGTGCTACAGAAATGAAGAAATGAGCAGATGTTTTGGATGAAGTCCAAGAGGAGTTTCTTGATCTGAAGTTCAACTCCCCAGCTAAGGAAGACTTCAAAGAACTGGATCTTGGAACATTCTGGATCAAGTACCTTCCTGTTTACCCTCTGATCTCACATCAGGCTCTTCGGATTTTAACTATGTTTGGATCCACGAATCTTTGTGAAGCTGCATTTTCCACGCTTGTTACTGTCAAGACCAAGTACAGAAGCAAGCTGAATGTTGAAAGGGGCTTATGTTGTGTACTCTCTGGCATTCAACTAAGCATTCAAGATCTTGTGGCTAAGAAGTAGTGTCATGTTTCTCACTTTTTCTGTAATGTGATTATATATATAAAAAAAATATACACATTTTGTATAATGTGACTAATTCATATTCAAAAAAAAAAACAAAAAAAACTAAAAAACATGTTTTAGATTTTATTTAAAATCTGGGAGGGAATTTTATTCATAGATGCAAAAGGGGCCTGGAGAGAAGGCCAAATTGCTAGGGGAGGCGTGGTAGTATAAAGGTTAAGAACCACCGCATACACGCTGTATATTTACCCTTACCACACCTTCCCTCAACATTCGCAGCCTTATCACACCTGTGACATACCCTTATCACCTTACACTAACAACTAATCTTTATCAAACAGGTAGTAAAGTCACCTGCTACCGCAGTGTGTGTGTGTGTAAGTGTGTCTGGGAGGGTGGAGTTCATATCTTAAAGGTGGTCACATTTGGATCACAGGTTGCTTTACTGTGATCCATCTCAACTATACTGATTAGATGCCACTTCTCTCTCTCTCTCTCTCACTCTCTCTCTCTCACTCTCTCTCTCTCTCACTCTCTCTCTCTCTCTCACTCTCTCTCTCTCTCTCCCTCACCTCACTCTTCTACTGTCACTCTTTCTCTTTCTCTCTCTCATACACATACTCCCAATCTCTCTGTCTTTCTATTACCATTCTGCACTCTGTTTCTCTCTATCTCAATACCATTCGAAGGGACAGGCATGGCTGTGTGGTAAGAAGCTTGCTTCCTAACCATGCAGTTCCAGGTTCAGTCCCACTGCATGCCATCTTTGGCAAGTGTCTTCTACTATAGCCTCAGGCCAACCAAAGCCCTCTGTGGATTTGGTATCTGAAAACTGAAACAAGCCTCGGCCAAAACTGATCTTTCTTTTCTTGGCCGGCCGTTGTGCGTGCAAAATCGTTATTCTTCCCTGTGCCTGTGAAATCTTGTATCCCTGCCATAAGGCTTTATTTCCACACACGCCAGCTTAATTTAATTCGTCCTTAATTGAAAGACACCTGTTGTTATGTCCTGTTATTTGTATTGTATTTGTTTAACATTGTTTT
>NC_069010.1:5006647-5007747 GCF_001194135.2 Octopus bimaculoides
AATTAATGAATTCAACGGGATACACTGTCTGCAAGTCGTTGGGTTCAGCATATTATCCTCCATTTTCTAATTGATATACAAATTTGGGGTACCCCCCCCCTTTTACCCGCTCCCATTTATTGCACTTGGTATAACACTAGTGTAGCAATAATTGGGCACCCTCCCAGCAGTATATTGGATAGATATATAGTAACGCTGTGCGCATGCGTAGTCTCACGCATGCGTGGAATTAAACAAGCAAGCTTTCCCGCTTAATTCTAGCTCTTTCTCGGTCGGCCGACCATGAGCATGGACATGTCAAGCAGTGTCTCCAACATTCCAACTCTGGAGACAGTCTCTTTACGTGTATAGCTGTCACTCTCCATCTTTCGGACTTACACTCGACAGCTCGCTCACATCTACATAACAACGTCCCACAACTATGCTCACACACACAGAAGCCGTAACAACAAGAGCTAAAGATGTATATATTTACCACCTGAATAAATTTTGTTTAAGTTGATAGTCTGGAGTTCACCGTTTCGTTTAATTTCCTATAGATACTATCCCTTAGTGGGTTGAATCCTCAACCCCTAACTCTCTCGCATTATATATATATATATATATCTAGGCATCCAGCTGTAGAAACCTTGCCAGGTCAGATTGGAGCCTGGTGCAGCCTTCTGGCTTGCCAGTCCTCAGTCATAAATGGTGAGTAATACTATTTGGTTGATAACTGATGAAGAATTAGGGATTTTCTGTGTTTGTCTCCCGTCTACTTGTACACGCAATATATACGTTATGTCGTTTGTTAATTTACAATACATTTCCCCATTTATTAAGTAATGGAACGCAACGCAACCCGACTTGTATTAATAGTAAGTTTTTTTATATACAGGGTGTCCACAAGGTCTGGGTACAGGGAGTAAATAAAATCGTTACATAAACAATTAAATATAAGAAATAATAATTTCTTAAAGTATGTGTTAATCCCCATGTGGGTACATGGAGTAAATAAAATCATAACTTAATCAATTAAATATAAGAAATAATAATTTCTTAAAGTATGTGTTAATCCCCATGTGGGTACATGGAGTAAATAAAATCATAACTTAATCAAT
>NC_069010.1:5008317-5009229 GCF_001194135.2 Octopus bimaculoides
AGGGTTGGGGTTTTAGGGTTAGTGTTAGGGTGAGTGTTTAGGGTTACGGTTAGCGTTTTAGGGTTAGGGTTAGGGAATTCCGTCCCTAACCATAACCGTAACCCTAGCCCTAAATCTAAACACTCACCCTAACCCTGACCCTAAAACCTTAACCCTAACACCCTAGTGAAGATCATGAGCATGAAAGTGGTTCTCCAGCATGGCCTCAATCCCAAAATAACTGAAACAAGTAGTAGATAAGAATAAAAGATATTTATACACATTGGCACTGGCGCAAGTAGCTTCCTTACCAGTCACATCTTACCTCGGTCGGTTATCAACATTTGAACAACCTTTGTACTTTTTCCTTTTTCTTAAGACAATAAAAACTTTTATTTTCACATATAACATATAAACGTGTACATTTGTTAGAGCATTGTCATTTTATAAGATTTTGGCGGAAAATTTTTTTAATCAGCATAAACATTTATTTCCATTTGTGTACTTTTCTTGGTAATTTTTCAGATTAACACCCGCACGATCTTCACTAGGGTGTTAAGGTTAGGGTTTTAGGGTCAGGGTTAGGGTTTTAAGGTTACGGTTTAGGGTTACAGGGTTAGGATTTTAGGGTTTGGGTTAGGGAGTTCCGTTCCTAACCGTAACCCTAACCCTAACACCCTAGTGAAGATTGTGCGGGTGTTAATCTGAAAAATTACCGTGTTTAGCTGGTACTTAATTGATCAACCCCCATTTGTCTATTTTTCTTGGTAATTTTTCAGATTAACACCCGCACGATCTTCACTAGTGTGTGAGGGTTAGGGTTTTAGGGTCAGGGTTGGGGTTTTAGGGTTAGTGTTAGGGTGAGTGTTTAGGGTTACGGTTAGCGTTTTAGGGTTAGGGTTAGGGAATTCCGTCCCTAACCATAACCGTAAC
>NC_069010.1:5009608-5011993 GCF_001194135.2 Octopus bimaculoides
GAATAGCCTTTGTACTTTTTCCTTTTTCTTAAGACGATAAAAACTTTTATTTTCACATATAACATATAAACGTGTACATTTGTTAGAGCATTGTCATTTTATAAGATTTTGCTGTCAAATATTTTAGTCAAAATAAACATTTATTTACATTTGTGCACTTTTTTTGGTAATTTTTCAGATTAACACCTGCACGATCTTCACTAGGGTGTTAGGGTTAGGGTTTTAGGGTCAGGGTTAGGGTTTGGGTTAGAGAGTTCCGTCCCTAACCGTAGCCCTAAACCATAACCCTAAAACCGTAACCCTGACCCTAAAACCCTAACACCCTAGTGAAGATCGTGCGGGTGTTAATCTGAAAAATTACCGTGTTTAGCTGGTACTTAATTGATCGACCCTCATTTGTGTACTTTTCTTGGTAATTTTTCAGATTAACACCCGCACTATCTTCACTAGGGTGTGAGAGTTAGGGTTTTAGGGTCAGGGTTGGGGTTTTAGGGTTAGAGTTAAGGTGAGTGTTTAGGGTTACGGTTAGGGTTTTAGGGTTAGGGAATTCCGTCCCTAACCATAACCGTAACCCTAACCCTAAACCTAAGCACTCACCCTAACCCTAAAACCCTAACCCTGACCCTAAAACCCTAGCCCTGACCCTAAAACCTTAACCCTAACACCCTAGTGAAGATCATGAGCATCAAAGTGGTACTCCAGCATGGCCTCAATCCAAAAATGACTAAAACAAGTAGTAGATAAAGATAAAAGATAGACCCTTGAGTGGCACTGGAGTAAGTAGCTTGCTTACCAGTCACATCTTACCTCGGCTGGTTATCAGCATTTGAACAGCCTTTATACTATTTCCTTTTTCTTGAGACAATAAAAACTTTTATTTTCATACTCAGCTTGCCAAGACTTATTGGGGCAAGTGAAAGCGAAATTGGGATAGCATCTATGCCCAGCGTCGCCTTTCTGGCACTTGTGCCTGTGACATGTGTAAGGATTTTCGAGCGAGATCATTGCCAGTGCCCCTGGACTGGCTCTTGTGCGAGTGGCACATAAAATACACCATTTTGAGCGTGGCCGTTGCCAGTACTGCCTGACTGGCCTTCGTGCGGGTGGCACGTAAAAGCACCCACTACACTCTCGGAGTGGTTGGCGTTAGGAAGGGCATCCAGCTGTAGAAACTCTGCCAAATCAGATTGGAGCCTGGTGCTGCCATCCGGTGTCACCAGTCCTCAGTCAAATTGTCCAACCCATGCTAGCATGGAAAGCAGACGTTAAACGATGATGATGATGATGATGAACATATAAACGTGTACATTTGTTAGAACATTGTCATTTTAAAAGATTTTGCTGTCAAACCTTTTAGTTAACATAAACATTTATTTCCATTTGTGTGCTTTTCTTTTGTTTTTTTCATCCCTGGGCCAAAACCTTATTGAATAAACATCTGATCAAAGACATTCCAATCATGACTCTCCTGTTTCCTTTAAAAGCCTTTGTCCACCTAGAACTGTATCATTCAATGTGTCCTATTCAGAAGACATCAGGATATACTGTATTTTAACATGTATACAGAAACATTTTTTGTCAAAAATTAGGTTAAAAAAATATGGGCGTTTCTTATACATGGATAGCACTATAATCTCTTACATAACCTTTTGCCCGAATTTTAAGCCCTCAAAATTAGGGGGTTCCTTATAAATGTTGAAATACTGTAATTTGAGATATTCGGCTGCTATGTCTAACATGTCCAGTGATCACCTAGCGGCTATATCTTTGTCTTGTTGTTGTTGTTGCCAATTTGGCTTGTTATTCTTAGATATAGAGCACATGACATGATCGCAGACACACACCCACCAACACCACACATTCTCTTCCTCTTGAGACTTTAGCATATATATGTCTACCTTGTTGACATATAGACAATCAATAGACATGTATAGTGTCTGTACTTATATAGAGTCGATAAATACAGGTGTTGGACAAAATAATGGAAACACCTTAAAATTTCAATCTGATTTATTTTAATATGGCATAGGATCATTATTGGCAGTAATTACCGCTTGAATTCTACGAGGTATGGACTCGTACAAGGTTTGAATTGTTTCCAAAGGAATTTTTGCCCATTCTTCTGCTAAAACAGTCTCCAGTTCTCGTAGTGATGATGGTGGAGGATATCGACTCTTACTTGGATATCGACTCCTTACTTGTGATATTGACTCCTTACTTGTGATATCGACTCCTTACTTGGATATCGACTCCTTACTTGGATATCGACTCCTTACTTGTGATATTGACTCCTTACTTGGATATCGACTCCTTACTTGTGATATTGACTCCTTACTTGGATATCGACTCCTTACTTGTGATATCGACTCCTTACTTGTGATATCG
>NC_069010.1:5012970-5013858 GCF_001194135.2 Octopus bimaculoides
CCTTACTTGGATATCGACTCCTTACTTGTGATATCGACTCCTTACTTGTGATATCGACTCCTTACTTGGATATCGACTCCTTACTTGTGATATCGACTCCTTACTTGTGATATCGACTCCTTACTTGGATATCGACTCCTTACTTGGATATCGACTCACTTGTGATATCGACTCCTTACTCGGATATCGACTCACTTGTGATATCGACTCCTTACTTGTGATATCGACTCCTTACTTGGATATCGACTCCTTACTTGTGATATCGACTCCTTACTTGTGTTTCATATGTATATGTATATACTCACATATGGGTTTACCGACATACAATTGAAAACACATGAACACATACAGGGATATAAGCACTCACTTTAGACAAATTGTGAATGTCATTATAAAATACTGACATACTTAGATATTGGTTTTTGATATATTGAAGTCAAATATAGATAAGAAAAGTGGATGAATAATAATAGAGCAGAGAGAGTGAGGGGAAATGTAAGAGACAGGCAGAGATTGTATGGGTCTGATAGGGTAAGTAGAATGATTGCAATGTGGATTAGAAAGTCACTGCCAGATGGCTCAAGGTTTGATCACAAGCACTGTGTCTGAATATGTGTGTGTGTGTGTGTGTGTGGCGTCCGTGAAATAGTAATTGTGACCGTTGCTGGTGGCATGATCTTCGAATGTTAGGCCTCATGGAGGCGATGACATGTGATCGAGACCTTTGATGGTATGCTGTGCTTGAGAAGACTTGTGAAGCCAAGTGAAATCGTAGTTGTGGCCGTTGCTAATGTCGTGTGAATAATCACTTGCGAAATCGTAACTGTGGCCATTGCTGGTTGCATATCAGCCTACCCTCTCCACACCATTATATGTACGTAGGGTAAT
>NC_069010.1:5014219-5015391 GCF_001194135.2 Octopus bimaculoides
AGTGAACTGGAGCATTGTGAAATAAAGTGTCTTGCTCAAGAACACAACACTTAGCCCAGTCTGGGAATTGAACTTACTGCCACATGATTGTGAGCTCAATGCTCTAACCACTGAGCCATGTGCCTCCACTAAATGTAATGCTTATTTATTCACATTGTTTTGAATCAAACCAGCTTTGAGATTTCAATGAAACGATTGTTTAATTTTTTTTGAATGACATTGTAGGGTAAGTGTGACAGGTTAGATCTGGCCAGTTTGGACATAAAATAGAATATTTGAACTGTATATGGCCACTTTAAATGCTAATGGCTTAGGTGACCTCATCAGGGACACATGTGCCCCTCCCCCCAGACACACACACGCGCGCGCTCTACTTATATCCCTTCAGAAGGCAATTTGATATTGGCACACCCCTTTCATTCTCACCACTTTTCAACCCGTTTTTTTTTTGTCTCTCACAAAAGAAAAAAAACAAAAAAACAAAAAAAAACTTGAAATTAAAATTTAGAAATTAAGAATTAAATTCAGTTGGCAAAAGTCATGGATAGAATTTAGTATAGTTTGGCAGAAAGAAAACAGAGGTAAGTATGCAAAACAATTGGAAATCAAAATAACATGAAAAAGTTGAAGGCTGCTATTTCTAGCACGTCCAGTGACCACTTAGCGGCCATATCGTTGCCTTGTTGCTGTCAATTTGTTTTGTTATTCTTAGATATAGAGCGCATCACATGATCGTACACACACACACACACATACACACACACACACTAGCTGTCAGTCCTTTCTGCCCCTCTCACCCTTTGCCATCTCTCTTACACAAACATCACATGACATATTCTCATAGTCTCTCCTCCCCCCCTCCCCACACATACACACATTCTCAAATTTATCAATTCAACGGTTTTAACTTTCTCCTCCTCCTCCTCCACTTCTCATATTTATTCTTTCTTTCTCTCGTGCTTTTTCCTCTCTCTTTCTCCCTTCCCCTTCTCATATCTTTCTTTCTTTCCCTCGTGCTTTGTCTCTCTCTTTCTCCCCTCCCCAAGGAGGAGGAGAAAGAGAGAGAAGTTTTTTTTGTTTTTTTTCTCAAACATTTACAAGTTTTCGCACAAGGCCAGAAATTTCAGGGGTGGGGGGTAAGCCGATTTTTTTTTCGACTCATGGCACAAGGC
>NC_069010.1:5017912-5018448 GCF_001194135.2 Octopus bimaculoides
TCAATACATCTGTCAATAGAGTGGGTATATCAATCGATGTATACGGTATTATATATCCGTTACGGCCGAATGCACACACCTTATTTTGCCCTTTTAAAAACTTTTTTTTACGGTTTATAAACTCAAACGTACACACAAACACTTTACTCACACACATACATCATCTATCTGCCTATCTATCTATCTGTCGATCGATCGATCTATCTATCAAACCATCGATCGATCGATCTATCTATCTAACCATCGATCGATCGATCTATCTATCTAACCATCTATCTATCTAGCCATCTATCTATCTAACCATCTATCGATCTATCAATCTATCGATCGATCTATCTATCGATCTATCTATCTAACCATCTATCTATCGATCTATCTATAAAACCATCTATCTATCTAACCATCTATCTATCGATCGATCTATCTATCTAACCATCTATCTATCTATCTATATGCGATTTATTACTAGAACTAATCTATAATCAATAAATTGCATTAATTAATGGATTATATGTCTGTGTTACACCCCCCCCCCC
>NC_069010.1:5019283-5021254 GCF_001194135.2 Octopus bimaculoides
GTGGATTTGGTAGACGGAAACTGAAAGAAGCCCATCGTATATATATGTATATATATGTTTGTGTGTCTGTGTTTGTCCCCCCAACATCGCTTGACAATCAATGCTGGTGTGTTTACGTCCCCGTAACTTAGCGGTTCAGCAAAAAGAGCTCGATAGAATAAGTACTGGGCTTCCAAAGAATAAGTCCTGGGGTCGATTTGCTTGACTAAAAGGCGGTGCTCCAGCATGGCCACAGTCAAAAGACTGAAACAAGTAAAAGAGTAAAACAGACTGAGCCGTCGCTCAATCGAGCACTGCCCGAGGGCCCGGAGCTCTGAGTGGCATGCACTCTACATGTTAACGCTACTAAAGCAATGCTAAGGAACCTGGTAAACAGTTATGCCCGAGAGCTCTTAATACTCTCAGTTCACCCCTATCATCAAATTATCAGAGTGGAAGCCTTCCAAGGGATTGTTTCCACTCACGCAGGTACCACTCAGCAACTGCATAGCTTCACTGATTATTTATGCACTGTGCAACAGGTAGAGTCCATTTGAGTTTGTTCGGACAATATTTGGTGATAACGTCCTTCGCTACAGTAGAGGACAAACAGAAACACAAACACACACATATATATAGGTGATTAAAATCAAAATAAGCAACAAGGCTATCCATAGTTAATGCAGTATGATCGTTTCATGCGACTCCATTTAATAAAGCAATGTGAACATTATATCAAGTATAAAATGCAGAGCATGGAGGTGCAATGACCCAATGGTTAGGGCAAGCGGACTCGCAGTCATAGGATCGCGGTTTCGATTCCCGGACCAGGTGTTGTGAGTGTTTATTGAGCGAAAACACCTAAAGCTCCACGAGGCTCCGGCAGGGGATGGTGGCGAACCCTGTTGTACTCTTTCACCACAACTTTCTCTCACTCTTTCTTCCTGTTTCTGTTTGTGCCTGTAATTCAAAGGGTCAGCCTTGTCACACTCTGTGTCACGCTGAATATCCCCACCGAGAACTACATCAAGGGTACACGTGTCTGTGGAGTGCTCAGCCACTTGCACGTAAATTTCACGAGCAAGCTGTTCCGTTGATCGGATCAACTGGAACCCTCGACGTTGTAAGCGACGGAGTGCCAACAAAATGCAGAGCAATCCTCAGCTGCACAAAGATATAGAAATTTAATGAAATTACATTTCAACAGAACGACATATTTATATAACTATGTTTAAAACTCTCCAAGTAGACAGGAAGAATACCAAAAAACCATTTTGACTTGGCCAGACCTCGTCTTCTTGGGTTTACCTCTTCTCCAGGTTCCCTCCACAGTTAGAGATCGGCACCTCTTTACACAGCTGTCCTTGTGCATATGCATCACATAACCGTACCAACACAATCATATCTCTCTTGCACACCACATCTGATACAGCTTATTCCCGTCTTTTCTCTCCTCAAGGTGCTTACACCTTATACATGCACACTAACATTGCACATCCGGCTAAATATACTGGTTTCATTTCTTTCAAGGCCTGTGATAAAATGTGCTGCAACCAAGCCCATCCCACATTTTGTTCCAGGCAGTGCTTTCAACAGCGACATTTTCTGGTCAGCTTAACCTTTTGTTTCAAAGCAAACAGGAAAAGTTAGTTATGTTAAGTGATTTGAGGAAATTGTAGCAGCTGGTTTTGTTGGCATAAAAATTTATATAAATATTATCTCACAAAGACCATTTGTTGCTTTTATTTAACCTAGAGTGGTGTGGTAACTAAGGAACCTGGTTGATTATTAGAAATACCAAAGTTTGAAGGGATATTGTGTTGCTGTGCAGCTCGCTAGAAATAACAGCCACATCTCCCTCTAATCAGAACTCTTTTACAGTGGTTGAATATTAGAAATACCAAAGTTTGAAGGAAGGGAGACTGTGTTGCTGCTCGGCTTGCTAGAAATAACAGCCACATCTCCCTCTAATCAGAACTCTTTTACAGTGGT
>NC_069010.1:5022973-5023719 GCF_001194135.2 Octopus bimaculoides
ACCTCAGTAGTTATTTTCTTATTTTTAAACTTGGTACTTATTCTCTCGGTCTCTTTCTGCCCTCTTTCTCTCTCCATCTCTTCCCCCTCTCTCTCTCTCCATCTCTTCCCCCCTCTCTCTCTATCTATCTATCCCTCCTCTCTCTCTCTCTGTCTCAAATATAATTTTGCTCTTTTTTTCTCTCCCTAAAAAAGGTTAGTGGAATCTCAACAGAACCCCAAAACTGACCCCTTGGTTTTGTGGATGAATGGAGGTCCAGGGTGTAGCTCAATGCTAGCTGTGCTGACTGAACATGGGCCCTACAGGGTAAGTATTGATACAAGCAATGGATCATGTTGTTGTTTAACCCCGGGTCAGACTTTATTCAGTAGACCTGTCTTTTATCATTCATTTGTTTCAGTCACTGAATTGCAGCCATGCTGGAGCACCACCTTGCGGTGTTCACAAATTAACCCCAATACTTACTTTTCAAGTTTTGATGCTAGCTCTCCTTGTGCACACAACCATGTACTGCCATCTATTAGTGTGTTACAGAATTAGTCCAGGAACTTTTTGATACTACATTGTAGTATCCATAGTTTTCTGTCTACCAAATCCACTCACAAGGCTTTGGTCGGCCCGAGGCTATAGTAGAAGACACTCGCCCAAGGTGCCACGCAGTGGGAATGAACCCAGAACCATGTGGTTGGTAAGCAAGCTACTTACCACACAGCCACTCCTACGCCTATATATATATATATATATAT
>NC_069010.1:5026603-5029545 GCF_001194135.2 Octopus bimaculoides
CCCGTTTCGCTATTATTATTATTATTATTATTATATGTTTATTTACATTTTTTCAGATTGCAAACGTCCTGTATCTGGAGGCCCCGGCAGGAGTTGGTTTCTCTTATTCAGACGATAAAAATTACACCACTGATGATGACCAGGTTTATATATTTGTAATATTGGCTCTGTGTGTGTGTGTGTGTGTGTGTGTGTGTGTGTGTGTGTGCAAATTGTTGGCTTTATGTGTACGTTATAATGAAGAATTTAGGAAAAATACTTTGTCACTATTAAGCTGGTGTTTTGAACATGAATTAACATGAAAATTTGACGATCGTTTTGAATCAGACCACTTTTAATCAAGAAGTTTGTAGCCAAAGAGCCAGCGGAGAGGCTCATTTCTACAGCTAAGTAAACTGGAGCAACTTGAAATAAAGTGTCTTGCTCAAGAACACAACACACAGCCCGGTCCAGCAATCGAACTCACTACCGCACGATTGTAAGCTCAACACTCTTACAGAGCCATGTGTCTTTATACAAACCTATTTTATGTCCCAAGCTTGTTATACTAGCTTGTTATACTTGTGTGGAGTTTTAAAATCCATTCTCAATGATTCTTCACTCATACCTCTCCTGTCTCTGTTATTTCCAGACTTCTCTGAACAATCTTGCTGCCCTGAAAAGTTTCTTCAAGAAATTCCCAGAGTATAATGGTCGGGAGTTTTTCGTCACAGGTGAAAGCTATGGTGGTATCTATGTTCCTACGCTCTCTGAACGTCTGCTTGGTGAGCCCAGCATCAACTTCCAGGTGACTACTTTGTTACCATTGTATTGGGTCATCCCATAAACCCCTCCCATAAATAATCTGTATTTTTTATACTTCTTTTATTTTTCAAAATTAAGATAAACAAAGTTCTTTTTTAATCTAAAATATACTCTCCTTCATTTTCTACAATGCTCTTCCATCTATCTGGTAGAATTGCAAGGCCCCTCTTCCAAAAGTCACTTGTCCATCACGAAAAATACTCCTCCAGTACTGTTCTGACCTCATCTACACAATTCATATTTTTTCCATCCAAATGATTTTGAAGACTGTGGAATAAATGATAATCAGATGGGGTAATATCTGGAGAGCTATGATGGGTGTGGCATTGTTTCCCATTCAAACTGCTCCAGCCTTTGGAATATCATCCTCACCGTATGTGGCCGCACCGTATTATCCTGATGGAAGAACACCTTTTGTCTTGAAACCAAAGATGGTCGTTCTTCTTCTAGCGCTGACTTGAATGACCAAATCCAAGCTTCTCTGCTTGTTCCTCAACAGTTATGGTAGGATTTTGTTCCACTAGGGTTTGCAGGACATCCTCGTCAAGCTCTATAGATCTTCAAGGATGAGGCTTGTCTTCTAGGCTGTAGTTTTCTGGCTCGGAATTTCTGGAACCACCGTTAACACTGGCTTACACTTATTGTCCAGTCCCCATCTACAGCATTTATATTCCACGCACTTTCCATTACATTGTTGCCTTTATTGAACTCATAAAGCAGTTCTGTTTTAAGGACGATGAACAAAACACCCATGCTTCCAAAGGTGAATTATTCAAACCCCAAAGAATTCCTCTCAACACATGGCTATGATGCTCCCCCACTACTCCTGCTCATGATCAGAGATGCACATATCGTCAGCCACCAAGGGACATGCTCAACTAGTTAAGATCAAACAACTGACAAGCGAACCTGTGGTACTGAGCAGAATATTTGCTGTATATTTGTTGCGCACTGGGGTCGATGTAATCGACTTAACCCCTCCCTCCAAAATTTCAGGCCTTGTGCCTATAGTAGAAAGTATTATTATTATCATTATTATTATCATTATTATTACACTCTCAGAGTGGTTGGCGTTAGGAAGGGCATCCAGCTGTAGAAACTCTGCCAAATCAGATTGGAGCCTGGTGTTGCCATCCGGTTTCACCAGTCCTCAGTCAAATCGTCCAACCCATGCTAGCATGGAAAGCGGACGTTAAACGATGATGATGATGATGATGATTATAATTATTGTTATTATTTCATTTACAGGGTTTTGCTGTTGGCAATGGATTGAGTGATTACAATATCAACACTGCTTCAGTTTTGTATTTTGGATATTACCATGGCCTGTATGGCTCAAAGTAAGTGTGGTCTCCAAGACTGTAGGTGTTTATAGTGCAGTATTTAGTTATGTTACACACCAATACCGAATAGTATTACCATAATTGGTAGAGAGCAAGGAGACGATTTGTTCACAAAAGTGACAACAACAACAACACTCCTCATAGCTAACAGCTTTCGTAGTGCAGAACTCTAAACAAACACACACACACAATATGTACAACTGGCATCATCCAGTTTTTGTCGACCAAATCCATTCTCGAGGCTCTATTCTATATACTGTCTATATTCAAAGCCACCATTGCCGTCTCTATACAATAGAGTACCGCTTCTTTTAACAATCTTTACCGCTCTATATTGAACAATATATTTTCAATGCCCTTTTCATTTCTATTGTCTATACTCTACTATATTCACCTCTATACTATATGCCGTCCGTTGCCAGTACCGCCTGACTGGCCTTTGTAGGATTTTCGAGCGAGATCGTTGCCAGTGCCCCTGGACTGGCTCTTGTGCGGGTGGCACGTAAAATACACCATTTCGAGCGTGGCCGTTGCCAGTACCGCCTGACTGGCCTTCATGCGGGTGACACGTAAAAGCACCCACTACACTCTCGGAGTGGTTGGCGTTAGGAAGGGCATCCAGCTGTAGAAACTCTGCCAAATCAGATTGGAGCCTGGTGTAGCCATCCGGTTTCACCAGTCCTTAGTCAAATCGTCCAACCCATGCTAGCATGGAAAGCGGACGTTAAACGATGATGATGATGATGATGATTCAAGGCCACCATCTCACCTCTATACTATATAGTGCCTTTCTTT
>NC_069010.1:5030178-5032952 GCF_001194135.2 Octopus bimaculoides
AATTCTTTGTTATATTTAAAGTAATTGAAAGAAACACAGAGCATCTTAAAATAAACACAGTAACGAAAGGGTTAAGCATTTAAACCAACCATATCGGGGCCCAAATATTCTACCTTGCTTTATGTTCAAACTGGCCAGATCTGGTCTCTCTCACACTTACCCTACAATGTCATTTTAAAGATAAGCAGTCGCGTCGTCAAAACCCCGGAGCTACACGACACCCCTGCATGATTCATTCAGAACAGTGTGAATAAATAAGCATTACATTTGACAAAGCAATCTGAAAGCTAAAAGAATAAACTATGTCTGTCCTCCACAGGCTCTATGCTAACCTGCTGACGTCTTGCTGTGGGTCCAACGCCACTGTGTGTTATGTTGAGAAATTTCCATCTCCTCAGTGTAATTTCTATGTAAGTTACTTTTATCACATTTCCTTCATATATGCTTGTCTGTTTGTCTCTGTCTGTCTGTCTTTGTGTGTTCCTCTCTCTCTCTCTCTCTTTCTCTGTGTATACATATATTGATATAGATGTTGTGTATATGTGTGTGTGTCATGGAGGCGCAATGGCCCAGTGGTTAGGGCAGCGGATTCGCAGTCATAGGATCGCAGTTTCGATTCCCAGACCGGTGGGGTGTTGTGAGTGTTCATTGAGCGAAAACACCTAAAGCTCCACAAGGCTCCGGCAGGGGATGGTGGTGAACCCTGCTGTACTCTTTCACCACAACTTTCTCTCACTCTTTCTTCCTGTTTCTGTTTGTGCCTGTAATTAAATGGGTCAGTCTTGTCACACACTGTGTCACGCTGAATTTTTTTTTCTCTCTCTTTCTCTGTAGGCAGGAAAAGCCCTCAATTCAATTTATGCCTCTGATCTCAACATGTACAATCTGTATGCTAAATGTGAAAATACCAAAACACCCGAAGGCTTTATACAATACCATGACATGGGTAACTCCTTCCGCAACTTCCCGCAGTTTATCAAACAACGGCAGGTAATACGGTACTTCTTTGACTCTTTCACTTTTTGACTCTTTGACTCATGGTCTGTCGTTATTAGGAAAAGAGATGGCAGGGCAGAAAATTGCTCTGCAATCTCTTCGACACCTAACGCCTGGCACACCGTGCATCTGTTCAGACAACATCAATTTGATGATGGGACTGAGCTAATGTCCAACACATATATTTGATCACTATAAACATATCAATCATGCAGGTTGTTCGGCAAAAACTGAACACTTATACATCATCTTTGATGGGAGAGTCCATTATTATTATTTATGTTATTATTCGCATGCCATCAAAATGACACTGAGGTACAAATATGCAAAGCCCAGTATACCCAACATGACTACTTGTTTGATAAGGGTACGCCACGCACCTGCATCACAACCATATGTGTGCGACATGGTGATCTCATCTCAAGATAAACAACACATGACCTCGCAGGTGGGGCCCAGTGAGAATTTTCTTCAGGTTGAGCAGCCCATCCTGCTCAAAAGGTCCCCGAATAAGGTTTGTTTTAAGGTTGTTGAACAAAACATCCATGTTTCCAAAGGTGAATTATCCAAACCCCAAAGAATTCCTCTCAACACATGGCTATGATGCTTCCCCACTACTTCTGCTCATGATCAGAGATGCACATATCGTCAGCCAGTAAGGGACATGCTCAACTGGTTAAGGTCAAACAACTGACAAGCAAATCTGTGGTATTGAGCAGAATATTTGCTGTAGCCCATCTTTTATACCAAGACAACACAATGTACATGATAACACTTCCAATCAGTTAAGATCAGAAGCCATGAGAGCCACTGCCTGCTACTGCATCCAGGCATTTATTATTATTATTATTATTATTATTATTATCATCATTATTATTATTATTATTAAGGTAGCGAGCTGGCAGGATCGTTAGCACGCTAGGTAAAATGCTTAGTGGTATTTCGTGTGCTGCTACGTTCTAAGTTCAAATTCCACCAAGGTCAACTTTGTCTTTCATCCGTTCGCGGTCAATAAATTAAGTACCAGTGAAACACTGGGGTTAATGTAATTGACTCATCCCCTCCCCTAAAATGGCTGCCTTTGTGCGAAAATTTGGAACCATTATTATTATTACAACTACTATTATTATTATTATTATTATTATTATTACAAGATCCTTATTGCATTAGATATTAACATTATTATTGTTGTCTCTCTTCTCAGGAACTGCGTATGATGGACCCAAAGAACCTGAAGCTTGTGCCGCCTTGTATTAATGGTACTGCCACTTTGGTCTACTTTGGTCGTGATGATGTCCGCAAAGCTTTAAACATTCCGACAAGTGTAACAAGCTGGGATCTTTGCAGGTAATTCTTTGGACAATGTCTTTCAGCTTGTGTCTATTTAATAAAGACCAAACTGGACTTGAACAACAACAGCACCAACACAACTACCATGTGTTGTGGTTCAGGTGAAGGTCATCCCTCAACCAACAGACTTATGTCTTAGCTGTGATCATCCCATCATCCTCTTGGTCCTTCATCATCATCATCGTCGTTTAACGTCCGCTTTCCATTGCTAGCATGGGTTGGACGATTTGACTGAGGACTGGTGAAACCAGATGGCTGCACCAGGCTCCAATCTGATTTGGCAGAGTTTCTACAGCTGGATGCCCTTCCTAACGCCAACCACTCCGAGAGTGTATATATATATATATATTATCATCATCATCATGATCGTTTAACGTCCGCTTTCCATGCTAGCATGGGTTGGACGATTTGACTGAGGACTGGTGAAA
>NC_069010.1:5034263-5035694 GCF_001194135.2 Octopus bimaculoides
TTTTAGCCCCTTCACCAGAAAATATATCTGGACCAGCTTCCAGCTAAAATCCTTATTTTTAGCCTCTTCACCTACACATGAAAATATATGTGGGCCAGCTTCCAGCTAAAATCCTTAATTTTAGCCCCTTCACCAGAAAATATATCTGGGCCAGCTTCCAGCTAAAATCCTTAATTTTAGCCCCTTCACCTTCACCAGAAAATATATCTGGGCCAGCTTCTAGCTAAAATCCTTAATTTTAGCCTCTTCACCTACATATCTGCTCCTCATTTATTCCACTATAAAGGACCTTTCCTGAAGCCTTGGGTCCTCCTCTTTTGTTGTACAACTGACACCAGTTTATTTTACTGTTACAGCAACATAGTCAGCCAAAGCTACAAACGACTTTACAGCACCATGTTTTTACAGTACCTGAAGGTCATCGCTGCAAAAGTAAGTGTTTGTTATTATGTCATTATAGAGTATATGTGGAGGCGCAATGGCCCAGTGGTTAAGGCAGCAGACTCGCGGTCATAGGATCGCGGTTTCGATCCCCAGACCGGGCGTTGTGAGTGTTTATTGAGCGTGAAAACACCTAAAAGCTCCACGAGGCTCCAGCAGGGGGACGGTGGCAAACCCTGCTGTACTCTTCCACCACAATGTAATGATCACCATCATTTAACGTCAGTGTTCCATGCTAGCATGGGTGAGACGGTACCACAAGAGCCAGCCAAGCCAAAGCCTGCACCAGACATCTGTGACTGTTTTGGCAAAATTTTTACAGCTAACCCTAGTCGCATTTAGAGACATTTGTAATTCTCCATTTTGGCGAAACACTGCAAACTACTGTTTATATTAATTTTTATATATATATATATATATATATATTCATGTAAAATATATTGTGTAGATGATATAATGTGTATATAATATATTTCTTGTATTTACAGAAAAGAATCATGTTATATAACGGTGATGTGGATATGGCCTGTAATTTCCTTGGAGATGAATGGTTCCTAAACTCCTTAAAACTAAAAGTGAGTATTTCACTTTAACTTTGAAAACAACCCCCAAATTTGTGTCACTGTGCATGTCAATATGACAGACAAACCATATGGAATAAACAAAAATATATTTTTACCAATTTGGTTTAACCCTTTCATTACTGTATTTCTGTTGAGATGCCTTGTGTTTCTTTCAATTACTTTAAATATTACAAAGAATTTGTGGAAGCGCAATGGCCCAGTGGTTTGGGCAGCGGACTCGCGGTCATAGGATCGCGGTTTCAATTCCCAGACCGAGCGTTGTGAGTGCTTATTGAGCGAAAACACCTAAAGCTCCACAAGGCTCCGGCAGGGGATGGTGGCGAACCCTGCTGTACTCTTTCGCCACAACTTTCTCTCACTCTTACTTCCTGTTTCTGTTGTGCCTGTAATTCAAAGGGTCAGCCTT
>NC_069010.1:5035704-5037111 GCF_001194135.2 Octopus bimaculoides
GTGCTCAGCCACTTGCACGTTAATTTCATGAGCAGGCTGTTCTTTTGATCGGATCAACTGGAACCCTCACAGCTTTGGTCAGTCCAGGGCTATAGCAGAAGACATTGCTCAAGGTGGGACTGAACCCAAAACTATATGGTTGGGAAGCAAACTTCTCACCACAGCCACGTCTGGACCTATATGCCAGATATTAAAAGACTAATTACCAACAACTGTCTTTGGTGCCAAATGAACAGTTCCTCTTCATTTAATAATTTCCATTTTACCCATTCAGATTGTTACACCAAGAAAAGCTTGGCACTATACCAGCAATGATGGTTCCCAACAAGTTGCCGGATTTGTCAAACAGTTTCAAAATGTCACATTTGTTACAGTTCGGGTGAGTTTTCTTCATTTACTTGTTTTTAGTCGTTGAACTGCAGCCATGCCAGTGCATTGCCTTGAAGGACTTTAGTCAAACATATTGACTCCAATTCTTACTTTTATGTCTAAGTCTGGTACCTATTGTATTGGTATCTTTGTGTCACATTTTATGTTAAGCATACTTAAATGATTTCTGAACTGAGATGAAGGTTTTTTCATTACTGTTATGCAGTAATACAGCTTTAACCCTTTAGTGTTTGCATTATGCTGCCAAAATTAATGCTTTTTCATCCACATTGTTTTGAACTAATCATGCATTATCTTGTTGCTATGAGATTTTGATGAGGTAGCTGTTAATTTTCAAAATGATATTGTAGGGTTGGTGTGAGAGACCAGATTTGGCCAGTTTGAACATAAAACAAGCAGAATACTTTTGGCCGGATATGGCCGGTTTAAATGCTAAAGGGTTAAGGTTAGCTTTACTAAAGTCAGTGAACAGGCTTCATTCTTTTGGATCATAGCAAAAGACAATCCTTTCAATCAGGAAAGGCAGAAACATATATCTTCCTCCTGTAAGTAAAATGATGAAAACTCGATGTCAAAAGCAACGGAGTGCCAACAACAACAAATTGCATTGCACTATGCACAGCAAATATGTGGTGCTCAGTCCCTCCCTCTCTTGCTCTCCATACTAACAGTCAAAACGATACCTGTACGCAAGTCTAATCATTATGTTTCTACATTGTGGCTCAGGTGTATATTCTCTTTTACTCTTTTACTTGTCTCCATTGCACAGTGCCGTATACTGATACCTACAAAGGGTTTTTCTGGTGGTTTTATTTTGTTTTTCTCTTTCTTTCTAGGGAGCTGGTCACATGGTACCAACCGATAAACCAATCCCAGCATTTCAACTCTTCTCGCATTTCATCAACAACAAACCATTTTAAAATACGTATGAATAACGATATATATCTTTCTCTTTTGAAGCTTTTAAATAGCAAAATTGTGTGTGAATGTGTGTAAATGACACATATATGTATTGTT
>NC_069010.1:5037435-5038729 GCF_001194135.2 Octopus bimaculoides
ATGTATGTATGTTTGTATTTTGTTAACATCATAAGAATTTTAAAACTTTCAAACCAATACGAGATAATTCTTTTTGGGAATTGTTGAAAGTTATAAATATTACCATGCGACTATTCAACATTTTCCATCCAAAAGGCTCTTTCAATCCAATATCTACACACACACACACACATATATATATATATATATATGTATATATACACATATATGTACACATATACACACACATATATACTACCTGTTTACATTCCACTACTTTCAGTCGTTTGGCTGTAGCCCATGCTGGGGCAATGTCTTAAAGGGTTCTAGTTGATTAAACTGGCTCCTTGTCCTTATCTAATACTTATTTAGTCAACCCTATTGTGACACTAGTAATAATAATAATGATAATAATAATATTAAGATCTTGTAAGACCTGTCTACATTTACTTGTGTCCTGGTTAGGTCACATCCCTCTTTGACCTGCTTAGGTTTTGAACTCAGAACGTACAGGCACATAGCCAAATAAAACAAAGTATTTTGACTGATGCCAAAATTAGAAATGACTATGGTTATTATTATTAAGATACCAAGCTGGTGGTAAGTAGTATTCCTTCAAATCAGTACCAGTCACATACTGGGGGTCTATGTAATGAACTTCCTCCTTCCCTCAAAATAATTGCGGGCCTTGTACCAAAGTTAGAAAGAATTAATATTATTGTTATTAGAGTCCTGAATGGGACACTCAATAGAATGGTGATACACTGAAGAAGAATTGGTCTCTTGGAGTCATATTTCTGGCAATAACACCTGTTACGTTCCCCTCCCAGAGACTTTCTTTAAGTTGTAGTCAGGGGTCTCACTGAAAACTGTCTGTTTTCATTAAGCAGTAATAACAGCAATTAATTCACCTCTTTAGTGCCTTTCTTTAGCCTGTTTGTGACTGTATTTGCTGAGTGTAGACTGCCTGTGTTACAATATCTAGATCTGTAACTATATATATATATTCCGGACAATGGACGGGCATTAAAATAATAAAATAACAGTAACAAGCAAGCGAATAATATATATATATAGTTATAGTGCTTATTTGGTAAAATAAAAAATAAATAATAAATAAAATGACCATCCCAAAATACAATACAAAATATATATATATATATATATATATATACTAGCAGTATAACCCGACCTTGTCCGGGTGTGACTTATTATGCCATCTACGATAAGTCTTGCTAGCTGAAAGTCAACTAAAAAAGAAAGCCTTACAACGAAAAAACCCTTATGATGTAAATATGTTCATAATTCAAAAGAC
>NC_069010.1:5040707-5042968 GCF_001194135.2 Octopus bimaculoides
GAGTCACTCTGTTGCTTCTGCTAAAGATTAATAAAAATATACTTTTACTCATGTTTTGAGTTCTATTTTTCCTGTGTGCATAACCATAACATACATACATACATATATATATATATATATATGTGTGTGTTTACTCTTTTATTTGTTTCTGTCATTTGACTGCGGCCATGCTGGAGCACCACCTTTTAGTCAAACAAATCAACCCCAGAACTTATTTTTTGTAAGCCTTAGTACTTATTCTATCGGTTCTCTTTTGCCGAGCTGCTAAGTTACGGGAACGCAGATAAACCAACATCGGTTGTCAAGCGATGGTGGTGGGGGGACAAACACAGACACACAAACGTATACATATATATATATATATTAGATTGGAGCCTGGTGTAGCCATCCGGTTGCACCAGTCCTCAGTCAAATCGTCCAACCCATGCTAGCATGGAAAGCGGACGTTAAACGATGATGGTGATGATGGTGATGATGATGATGATGATGATGATACACGACAGGCTTCGTGTATGAATCTTTATACTCTCATATAAAAAAATATATACAGCCATATTCTTATATATATATATATGCACACACAAACATACAGATGTATATATATATGCACACATGTATATATATATATGTGTGTGTGTCAATAAATAATGATGTAAATGATGAGAACCAGCCCATAGCCTGTCACATGATCTCATTTTATATTCATGTTTGAAATACAGTGGGAAATATTGAAATCTGGAAAGAGAAATATAAATCGTTAGTGCAATAAAAAATAAAATGAATCAATGATTGAATCCCGGTTAATGAATTAATTAGTGACTGTTGATCTTTTGTATGAACATTTTTAATTTGTTAAATAAAAATTTGTAATTGAAATACATTTTTCTTTGTTTATTTTTTTATTTCTTTGTTGTTGTTTTTTACTTGTTGCAATCATTGAACTGCGGCCATACTGGAGCACCATCTTGAAGGATATTAATCAAACAAATCTACCCCAAATCTTATTTTTAAGTCTAGGGTGGGTTTGTTCTGGTATTTATTCTAGTGTGAAGGCAGTGGTTAGAGCGTTGGGCTCATAATCATGAGGTAGTGAATTCAATTCCTGGACCAGGCCGTGTGTTGTGTTCTTGAGCAAGACACTTTATTTCATGTAGCTCCAGTTCACTCAGCTGTAGAAATAAGTTGTGATGTCACTGGTGCCAAGCTGTATCGGCCCCTTTGCCTTTCCTGCTGGTCTTCCATAAGACAACCTTGCCTGGACTTGTGCTTCAGAGCGGAACTTTCTAGGTGCAATTCCATGGTCAGTCATGATTGAAAGGGGCCTTTACCCTGTTCACTTTTTCTAGGGGTCTCTTTTACAGAACTGCTGTGTTATGGGAATGTAAACAAACCAACACCAGCTGTCTACCAGTGGAGGGAGACAAGCACATGATAACTGTCTCACATTCAGGAGATAGTGAAGAAGGCCTGTGGTTGGGCCCAAGGTTGCCCAGAGGCTGTCATTGAGGCCAAAGGCAGGTTTGAGTAAGATCAACAAACTGACCCAAATTTGATGAATATATCTGAAGAAATTAAAACACTTTTTTAATTTTTTTCTTGATAGTCATCATGCAGATGTATGTGTATAAGAGTTATATGTGTACATATACATATAAAGGTGTACAGGTATTTGAATATATTCATGTCAGCAAATGGAAGAATGAGTGTATCATAGTGAGGTCGAGGTAGGAAGTATAAATAATTTAGCTAATTCGGTCAACCAGAAATGAAACTGGCTGAAACTGTAGGTACATCTTAGATAAACCAGTTTTGTTTCTGGTTGACTGAAATTTTTAATTACACACACACATTTATATGTAGATGTGTATGTGTGTATGGACATGTATATGTGTGTGTGTGTAATATGTCCAGCATGGAGGAGCAGGGAAACCTATAATCTATTTGAGGAGTCAATGCTCGTTGTTGGTAACTGGATGTCACGTGCCACACACACACACACACACACAGAGGGTGTTCAGGCTAAATTTCATGATTTTGTATGTCTCCATTTTTCAGTAACAGCTTGTATTGGGGAACGGTCAACAGCGTTGGAGAGCATAAAGGTGTTCAGAAGTCCACAGGAAATCATCTGAATATTGGAAAAGAGTTTCCTGTATGATGATGGTGAAGGCACGTGGCTTGATGGTTAGAGTATTCAGCTCGCGATAGTAAAAGTGATGAGTTCAATTCCTGGGAACACATTGTGTCCTTGAGCAAGACAC
>NC_069010.1:5043472-5046170 GCF_001194135.2 Octopus bimaculoides
GAGGGGGAGAGAGAGGGGGGAGGGGGAGAGAGAGCAACACACACACACACGTGTGTGAAACCACCTGCTGCTGGTAGTAGCGAGCAGTAATCACACCAGTATTGACAGCAAAGTTATAAATAGTTCACCTGTGTATCACCACTCCCAATGTCTGGACACAGATGGATAAGAACAATAATAAAAGAGCAACAGTATTTAATATTTGATGTATTCATACGTTTAGAAGTATCTGCTGATTCACTCTGAATGTATGTAATATAGAATACATCTGGTCATGCATGTGGTCCCCAATCTACATACCTGTGTATATATAAGCCATTTCCACATACTAACACGTACACAGGTGTGAGTAAGGAGTGACGGGAATATCGTCATGTTGACACAACAACAAAGCGGGCGGTTGGAGTGAATTACTCTGATATATAAAGAGAAGAATCGAGTGGGAGAGCTTCTCATACCGCAGATCGAAAGCGAGCAAGCACCATGGAGAGAGCCCCACGCGATTTCGGGTCGGCCCCTGTTATCAGTCACGAAGAAGTACACACAACGGCCCCAACTGCGTCACACAGCATCGCTGTAGACCCTTCCGAAAAATACAGGGCTGAGTATAATAAACACGACAATAACGTTAACCTTGACCAAACGGCCGTCCCAGTTGTGGTTCAAGGAAGCAAACAGTCCGAGAAACCGAAAGACTTCGTCAACACTTCTTGTTTTGTAATCCTCGCTTGTAATTTCATATTTGGCCTCGTTGGCAGACATTACGGACTAAAATCAAATTATGCTTGGCAACTCGGCGACACGGATACCGCAAGGAAGCAATCCAAAAGGGCCTTGATATTCAATGTCATTGGTATAATATGCGGACTTTTGACATACACTTTGGCACTTGTACTCTATTTAACAGTTTTCCGATCTAAGGCACCACCTTTGAAACCAGGTACATTTGGCTAAACCCGTCTTCCCGTCTCTTTCATCTTTCTTTATTATCTCTATAAAACCACCTTATGGAATGAAAGCATACGTACACATACCAACCGGACTACGAGGGAGCTTCTACATGGTTGTTCATCTTCGTGATAATGGTTAAATCTTCCTCAAATAATATACAAATAATAATAATAATACAATCGGATTTTAAAAAAGATGAGACAAAGGACATATTGAGGGATGCGTAAAAACAGGGGCCACGAATGGAATGAACGGAATGTCTTTAATCACAGGTGGGGTTTAGGGTTTGTCTTGACCTATTCATATTCAACTATTTCTGGCAGGAATACAAATACAGAAAAAAATGTTTAAATTTACATGGAAAAAAGAAAAAGAAACTTGTTCTCGGAATCGAGCCAAATTCAGGATTTAAAGAAGAAAAAAAGTGTTGAGGAGCATTGTAAATAATTATTTTCAATAATTTGGTTTATAGCAAAAAAAAAAAAAAAATGCAGTATAATCGATTCAAATTTGGTTTAAATTGTTGGATTGTGTTTTGACAAAATATCATAGGGTAAGAGGTTTCTGTCCTTAAATTATTGCGACAAACTATTCTTTATAAACAGACACATATTTAAGCAAAGCAAAACAGTGAGATTGTGTGGGCGAGGCCAGTCCACCTGGGCAGAAGTGTGTCCAGGTGGGCCAATTATGGGGACAGACCTATTATACGAGGGAACCAACTGCCTATTAAAGAAAAAAAACAAAAACTTCAACTCTGTCACACAAATCGTTTACTGTTGAGTGTCGAAAAAAAAGAGTATTCGATACCATAATTTAATTACTCTATTTTGATCGGGTCACACCCTTGCAACTCCGTTTCATTTGGGGTTACGTAAGGAGTCTTTATCCATTTGTTGTTTACACCACCTGTCTTCGTCTGTTGTTTTTTTCGTAAATTCTCCCATATATATTATTTCTTTTAACTTTCTATTGTATATTCATGTATACTAGGTGTATACACACACACACCCTGACTGTTTCCTTATAACTTCTAGAAAAATATATATTTTTTAATACTCTCTCTTTTACTTGTTTCAGTCATTTGACTGCGGCCATGCTGGAGCACCGCCTTTAGTCGAGCAAATCGACCCCGGGACTTATTCTTTGTAAGCCTAGTACTTATTCTATCGGTCAATTTTGGGGTACTTGTGTAGGTGTGTCCTCTTCTTCAAGGTGGCTGTGGCTTAGATAGATAAGTGTGTTCACTGTCCTAAAAATGTTTTCCTGCAACATTTTTTTCTTATGTCCTTTTTTTTTTTTTAACATTTTTTTTTCTCCCCTGAATTCCTTAAACATGATCATATATCTCTGATAACAGACACATCTCAGGTCTCACTCTGTTTCTGAAATAGAAAACCGTCCTTTTTGAAGAATTCACATGTAAGTTAAAACCAGTCTTTCTTTCTTATATATCATCATCATCATCATCATCGTTTAACGTCCGCTTTCCATGCTAGCATGGGTTGGACGATTTGACTGAGGACTGGTGAAACCGGATGGCTACACCAGGCTCCAATCTGATTTGGCAGGGTTTCTACAGCTGGATGCCCTCCCTAACGCCAACCACTCTGAGAGTGTAGTGGGTGCTTTTACATGCCACCGGCACGAAGGCCAGTCAGGCGGTACTGGCAACGGCCACGCTCAAATGGTGTATTTTATGTGCCACCTGCACAAGAGCCAGTCCAGGGGCACTGGCAACGATCTC
>NC_069010.1:5047107-5049008 GCF_001194135.2 Octopus bimaculoides
GTCTGTGGAGTGCTCAGCCACTTGCACGTTAATTTCATGAGCAGGCTGTTCCGTTGATCGGATCAACTGGAACTCTCAACATCGTAAGCAACGGAGTGCGAACAACAACAACAATATTGACTTGTATCCATGATCTTACAATCATAGTTTCATTTCCAGGAATGGGCAGTGTATTGTGTTCTTGAGCAAAACTCTATCATTGCATGATTTGACTTTCTAGAACTTTCTCATTGAACCCAATATAAAGGTGGTTTTTGGCAGTAACCCTGGAATATTGAAACTACCATTTGATGTCTCCATTCTCACTTCATCACCAACCACTGTCAGATTTCTCTCACCATAGCACAATTATTTTCCAGTTGTGAGGGGTCAGCCCCAATTGCTATTCCAGTTAGATTGCCACAGATCCCAGTAGTGTATCTCTCCTGGTGTATGTTTGTGGCTGTTAGTTTTTGTCAAAAGGCCAACACAGAAAACACTGTGCGCAGGAAATAAAGCTTCTGTTAATTGCTTGTGAATGCTGTTAATTAATTACTTCTACAATCAGCCCTAGAAATACATTTTCATTCACCAGCTATTACCATGACAACCACAATGATGACAACATCCACGACAAGAACTTAACATGTAATTTCATGACGGGAGGTTAGGTTATTAAAACATACATTAGAAAATAGGCTTTGTATCACAGAATCAGAGGTGGTGGTCTCAAATGGAATGATGTTACAAGAGTTAAACGCAAAGATTGCTTTAGTTGTTGTTCAATTTTTTTATTTCTGGATCACGTTTCAATTCCACATGGACCAAAACCTGACTTGCAGCAGTCTTTATTTAGCTCCGAGTCAACCCTTTCATCAAAGACAACCCAGCCTTGACCATCCTGTAGGACTAAAAATTATCTATATGCTCTTGCCTGGTCTGATGGCAAACTACATGTCCTGTGTGATCTGATGGCGATCTGGCAGCTATTTCTAGCAGGGTGAATAACCATGTACAAACCGTCCAACCCATGCTAGCATGGAAAGCGGACGTTAAACGATGATGATGATGATGATGATGATGATCCTTCGTTATTCTTATGGCAAAAGAATTTCCTGGTTAGGAGGAAGACAAACAGGAGTGAGAGGAAGAGGGGTAGCATCCCTGACCTTTTACAGTGTTTGGGACTTGCAGGGTAGGGCTAACAGATGAAGACACAGCAACACAAAGATTGATGCATTTAGAATCCAAATATTTGCAAATAGGGTAGACTTCCCTTAACCCTTTAGCGTTCAAATTAAAATGTCAAAAGTAATCCTTATTCATTTACATTTTCAAAAGTTAATCTGGTATTATCTTGTAGCTTCAAGGGTTGAAAGATGTAATTGTTTATTTTTAGAATGACATTGCAGGGTAGGTGTGAGATACTGGTTCTAGCCAGTTTGAGCATAAAATGAGTAGAATATTTGTGCCGGATATAGCCGGTTTGAACACTAAAGGGTTAAAATCCCCCGTGGTTCATGGAGGGGCATCAATGCTTTTGTGACCATATTTCTGTTAGACTACGCTGCCTTTGTTTCAATTAATTTCGAAGATAATGAAGAATTTCGTTAAGATAACTTTGACATTATGAAACTGGTGATCAGAACTTAAATTTACATGAAAATTTGATGGAAAGTTTAAATTTAGACCTCTTTAAAACAAGAAGTTTGCATAGGCACAGGAGTGACTGTGTGGTAAGTAGCTTGCTTACCAACCACATGGTTCCGGGTTCAGTCCCACTGCGTGGCACCTTGGGCAAGTGTCTTCTACTATAGCCTCAGGCCGACCAAAGCCTTGCGAGTGGATTTGGTAGACGGAAACTGAAAGAAGCTCGTCGTATGTATATATATATATATGTGTGTGTGTGTGTGTGTGTGTTT
>NC_069010.1:5050715-5053287 GCF_001194135.2 Octopus bimaculoides
ATACATATATACAACGGGCTTCTTTAAGTTTCCGCCTACCAAATCCACTCACAAGGCTTTGGTTGGCCCGAGGCTATAGTAGAAGACACTTGCCCAAGGTGCCATGCAGTGGGTCTGAACCCCGGAACCATGTGGTTCGTAAGCAAGCTACTTACCACACAGCCACTCCTACGCCTACGATAATAATATACTCACCAGGCCCCTCGTCATTCTCCGATACATTGCCACTCCATAGATCACCATGAAGTAGAGCTGGGGGAATAATAGGAAGATCATCAAAGAATATGGAGTATTTCCTCAACAGCTGGTCCCAGAGTCCTCGAACTTCATGGTTCCTATACTGGAAGATAAATAAACATATATCTATACTATAAAAGGCAGATATATATATATATATATATATACACACACCAGTTCAACAAACTGTTTAACCATGTAATTCCCCTCTTCATGTCTTTAACATTTCTCTCTTTCTCTTCACCTTTCCCTCCCCACCCTACAGCACGTCAATAACACTTCTCTCTCCCACTTTTCTCTCACCGTCTTTTTCTCTTGCTCTTTACCTCTCCCTTCAACTAACCACATGATGCATTTGGCCTTAGTCTATCATTATACTCCTCTCTTCTTTCTTCTCTCCTCACATTCCTCCCCCCTCTCTCTCTCTCTCTCTCACTTTTACTCCACCTCTCACTCACTCCACCTCCACCTCTTTAACCGACTAAAGCATAATGAGTGAATGAACAAGCAGATTATTATACAGATTGTTAGTCAGTGTACAATAGAAGCTGATTTCTCTCTGAACATGAAGACTAAAGAAAAATATAGAAACGCCAGATCTAACTTACATTTTCTTCCAGGTGGGTGATTTGACAATCAATTTTGGCAGCATAGAATTCCTGGAACAATGAAATGAAGAAAACAGACGCATTTAATATATCATCATCATCGTCGTCGTCGTTTAACGTCCGCTTTCCATGCTAGCATGGGTTGGACGATTTGACTGAGGACTGGTGAAACCAGATGGCTGCACCAAGCTCCAATCTGATTTGGCAGAGTTTCTACAGCTGGATGCCCTTCCTAACGCCAACCACTCCGAGAGTGTAGTGGGTGCTTTTACGTGCCACCGGCACGAAGGCCAGTCAGGCGGTACTGGCAACGGCCACGCTTGAAATGGTGTATTTTATGTGCCACCTGCACAGGAGCCATATGCCCTTGTATGAGTTTTAAGCCCAGCCAAAGTTTTACACATTTTGTTACATACTGCACGGCTGTGCTGGCTGCCAGGAGAAGCAGGTGCCACCATATGCTCTCTCTCTTAATGTGTCTTTTTCAGACCTCCAGCTGAGAGGCATGCCCCACCACATTTTACACATGTTCTGTTGTGAATTGTAATAGCTACATCACTGTTTATCATGGGGCGATTTATACAGGCACCTGTGCCAGTGCCGGTGCCACACAAAAAGGCGCCTGTGCCGGTGCCACATAAAAGGCGCCTGTGTCAGTGCCACATGAAAGGCACCCAGTACACTCAGGAAAGTGGTTGACATTAGGAAGGGCATCCAACTATAGAAACAAAGCTGAATCAGACGGGAACATGGAGCAGCACTGCAGCTTGCCAGATCTGATCAAACCATCCAACCCATGCCAGCATGAGAAAACGGATGTTAAAAGATGTTGATGATGATGGTGGTGATGATGATGATGACGATGATGATGACGACAATGACGGTGATGATGACAACAATGACAATGACGACAATGATGACGTCGACATTGATGGTGATGATGGTTATGATGAAAATGATGACGATGACGACGACAATGATTCTGTTGACAATGACGGTGATGATGATGAGACACTGATGATTATGTTGATTATAATGATGATGATGATGATGACGATGGTGATGATGATGACAAGACGCTGATGATTATGATGACGACGACGACGATGTGATTAATGTACTACAGTGTGAGCATATGTGTGCGTGTGCGTGTGTGTGTGTGTGTGTGTGTATTATGGTAGGAGATGTAGTAAACTCAACTCATAAAAAAAAAGAGCAGTGCTCCAGCTGGCCGTAGCCCAACAACTGAAAGAACTGGAAGAATAACAGAACTGAGAACTAGATGTAAAATCTGTTGAAGGTGGCAAAGAAGAAATGAACTTACAGGCCAACTGTCTTTCCATTTATTGGGCTGAGGGATTCTACCACAACATGTTGCTACAGGGAAACCAAAACGAGGCTGGTGTTGCGGTTCACCATCATCATCATCATCATCACCATCACTACAACCATGGAGCCTGTTGCTCTCCTTCTTCTCCTTCTTGTATAAGTCGTCGTTGTGTTTGTGCATCCTAACAGAATAAACAAAGTGACCCCTTATGAGAACCTTAATGGAGCGTTATCAGTAGGGGCAGACATGGCTGTGTGGTAAGAAGCTTCCTTTAAGGCAGCGAGCTGGTAGAAACGTTAGCATGCCAGGCGAAATGCTTAGTGGTATTTCGTCTGCTGTTACATTCTGAGTTCAAATTCCGCCGAGGTCGACTTAGCCTTTTATCCTTTCGGGGTCG